>NC_069389.1:111936692-112189192 GCF_027475565.1 Acinonyx jubatus
GGTAGGACTTTTGAACCTGACTTTACAGCTCGGCTCTGCCACTTCCCTATGAGCCTGGGCAAGGGCCTTAGATGGTTGCAACCACGTCACAGGATCGGTCTGAGCGTGACGTGAGGACACAGGTAAAGCGGTTAGCGAAGTACCTGGCACATATTCACCATCCGATGATTCTTGCGAACACCCTGCAACTACTTTACCTCCAGCCTATGGACAGTCGTAAGATGTTGGGGAAGGATGGAAGGAATGGAAAGTTCGGTGCTTCCCAACCTTTTCCGTACCGTGGCACAGAGAGAAAATGTTAGGCGTCAGTTTGGTACAGCCCCTCAGGTAAATGGAGGAAGCTGCTTGTGGCAGAACACAGCCCACTTTGGCGCGTGTGTATGTCAATATCTAGCGCACCAACCCGGACGCACTGGTTGTGAAATGCCGAATAAATGACACACCTGTCGTCTATTTGCTACACGATTTGGCAGACAGAGATGAGGATTTCGAGACCTATTCAGGAACCATTTTATTTTCTTGCCAATCTTAATCAGTAGCCAAGAGAAACAGCATCAATAACTGAACTAATTTGTAAATAATATTTTATTGGCTCTTTCCTTCCTCCCTTACATAAACACTTATGTTGCTTACATAAAACTACAATCTATGATTAAATACACAGACAAGAAACAACAAACAAAATCCTCAATCATCTGAGAAGAAGGAAACACGTATTAAAGGATGGAAGAGGATTCTTAGGCACTGATAAAGACGCGCCACAAATACACAATTTCTTCTACGCCATTTATAATTAAAAAAAATTTTTTTAACGTTTATTCATTTTTGAAACACAGAGACAGAGCACAAGCAGGGGTGGAGCGGTGAGAGAGGAGGACACAGTATCCGAAGCAGGCTCCAGGCTCCGAGCTGTCAGCCCAGAGCCCGATGCGGGGCTCGAACTCTCGAACCGAAGATCATGACCTGAGCGGAAGTCGGACACTTAACCGACTGAGCCACCCAGGCACCCCTAACGCCATTTACGATTTGCTTACGTGTGAACTATAAAGGTCCCTGTACCTAGAGTGCAAGCTGAGGCTGGTGAGGTGGTCAGAGGCCAGATCTCAGAGGGCTGGGCAGAGGCTAGGACTTACCCTGAAGGCAAGGGGGAAGGAGGAAGGGACTTTTAAGGAAAAGGAACAACACGGTCCCCTGAAGTATTCAACTCAGGTTCTACTTCCATTTAGCGTTAGTTAAAAGCATGAAGAGAACATCACTATCCCTTCTGATAAACATCAGAAAAAGCCAGATCATCTGCAAAAGTATGATTTTTTTTTTTTTTTTTAGTTCATCAGAGAGCTGAGGTTGCGAGGCAACCACGTAAACTGAATTTCAAAGGGTGAAAAGTCCTGGTGAGGAGAGACAGGAGAGACAAACTGTTTCACAATTCACAAGGCACAGGAGCACGAGATGACAGCCATAAAAGGGCAGCAGAAGAAAACAACCAGATTCTGTAGCAATTCTTCAAGGCTTGATGGGAGCTAACGTGACAGTTTCAAATCTCTGCGAACCTGACAGAGAAGACGGGATCATAACCACCCATCATTTCTTCTTTACAGGCATCCATCGGGTGCCCCTGAGAAAACACCAGGGCAGGAGGCCGAAAAGAGCCTTCCCTCACTGGTACAGGCATACAGGGTGTGACTGATGGCTGTGCGGAGACAGGTGCAAAATATGCCAGAATCCAGAATCGTGGGCCCTGCTCTCACGGGAGGCAGAAGCCATCTAGGTCTAGGGGACAGGCAAGAAGCCTTCCCTGGCACAGTCTCAGGAAACGTGACCGCTGCTAGAGGAGAGGTAGAAGCAGACACCATTTGCTGCTGGGGATGGGGCAGAAAAGCCGCTGATACCGGGGTCCTAGCGCTAATAAAAGGCAGAGTTCAACCGCCGTTGGAGGAAGGGTGGAAGGACGGCGACAAGGCATTCAGTACCGAGGCGAAGGTGCCCAAGCCCTGCTGAATACGGGAGCAGGAGAACCAAGAAGAAATCGTTCTGTTCTCACCAGGAGCCGCAACGAGTAACAGTAAGAAATAGCAATCTACCGCGGGGGGGAGGAGAAAAGGCACAGACGGGCACTCGGGGTGTCAGGGCCGTAAGGACCTGCCGCAAGCAGAGGGTGGAACAGGAACACTGACGAAGGCCCTCTGGTACCCCGGGCCCCACACAAAGCACAGGGCAATGGCAATCCAGCACTCCCGGAGCTGGAATTTCCAGCGAGGTACTGAATGGAAGTAGCAAGAGCTATACAAGCAAAAACCAAAGCCGGCTCAAGTCCCGACTGGACTCGCTTACCCTTCACACTTCAGAACATAAATACGACTGACCTGGGTCTCTAGCTTTGGTTTACATACGAGGTCCAAAACTCAATACAAAAATACAAGACACATAAAACACAAGACAAAGATGACCTACCACGAAAGAGAGAAAGGAATCAACAGGACCAGTTCCCGAAACGTTGAGATGTTGGATTATAAGACAGGCATGTAAAAATAAAAATAACTATGATTAAGGGGCGCCTGGGTGGCTCAGTCAGCAGACTGGTTGCAAAAAGGGAAATAATCAGGGAACCTGAAGAAACGCTTCTGTATTTCCAACACCAACACCCATACTCTTCCTTACAGAGAACCGTGAGCTCCTTTCACCTTGGGAATCCTCAAGTCCTGTCTGTAGGCTCTCATCTGTCTTCTAAGATTCCATCTAGGCCCATGGCTTCATGTACCATCTACACGTTGATGAAATCCAAATTTCAACTGACAGCTCAAATAGGTCTCAGTTCCAGCCTTGACAATTCCATCTGGATGTCTAATAGGTATCTCAAAATTAACACGGCTAAAATGGAATTCTTGATTTCCCCTTTACTCCCACATCTGTCACAAAACCCATTCTTCTCCCCGAATCTCCATCTGATTTAATGGCACTGGCATTTGGTTTAAATAGCTCAATTTAATTCACCCATCTCCTCAAGCCAAAACCAAGAAGGCTACCTTTATTCTTTTTTGCTCTTTTTCTCCCTCCCTGCATCCAATACATCACTGAATCCTGATGATTCTACCTCCAAAATATATTCCAAATAGATCCATTTATCTTAATCACAAGGCAGGCGGTACAAAGTTGTGGTTATAAGCATGGACTCTACAGCCAAACTTGTTTCAAATCCCAGGCTTTCCACTGACTAATCATGGACAAGTTTCTTAACCTCCCTGAGCCTCAGTTTTAATCATTTGTAAAAGGGAACAGTACAAGTACCTACTTCATAGGACTGTTAGAAAGTTAAGGATTTTTTTTTAATGTTTATTTATCTCTAAATAGAGAGCAAGCAAGAGCATGCGAGCAGGGGGGGGGCAGAGAGGGAGAGAGAATAGCAAGCAGGCTCCATTCTGTCAGCGCAGAGCCTAACGCGGGGCTTGATCCCACGAATCGTGAGATCGTTGGCCTGGGCTGAAATCAAGAGCTGGACACTCAGCTGACTAAGCCTCCCAGGCGCCCCTAAAGTAAGCATTAAATCAGTTAATATAACGTGACAGGGAATACCTGGCATATTTACGTTATATATAAATGTTAACTACTATTTTTATTATCGTTATCTCTACTAGTGTCATCCTGATATAGGCTCTTATCCTCTTTTGCAAGTGACTCCTGGCTTTAACACCCTTCGAAAAATTCCCACTGCGCTGAGGGTACACACCAAGTTACTCTCTTACTCAACAATAGTCTACCCACTCCCAGGCAAGCAATCAAACATTTAGATACTTTTGGTTTATAAGCATTTCTTGCCACACACAAATATTCCAGAAAGGGCCGAATCAAATAGCATTTCACACAATAGCATAAACTGATTTAATTAAGATTATACCTGGCTGAGATCGGCCTCCAGGCAAAGAAAGAAGCCCGAGGAACAAAAGGAGGAAGATGGGGGGCCTTTCTATGTCACACACTGAAACAAGTAATAAAAATAATTCTTCTCAAATTCTTCTTATTCTATAAGGCCAGAATTACTGATACCGTTTTATCAGGAAAAGACAGAGAAGAGAAAAAAACTACACACCAATATCCTCAATGAATACTGATGACCAAATCCTGAACAAAATTCTACCAAACCAAATCCAACAGCACATTAAAATGATTGTACACCATGACCAAATGGGGTTTATCCTTGGGAATGAAGGGATACATACAAAAGTCAATCAGTGTAATGTAACATACAAGAGCAACAACAGACGAAAGCTATATGGTCATTTCGATCAATGCAGAAAAAGTATTTGGCACAATTCAACACTCTTTCATGATAAAAACACTCAATAAACAGAAGAGAAAAAAATGACCTCGACATAATAAAATCCATGTATGAAAAGCCCACAGCTAACATCATAGTCAGTGAGGAAAGAGTGAAAGCTTTTCCTCTAATATCAGGAACAAAGCAAGGATGTCCACTCTCAGTATGACGATTCTACATTGTACTGGAAGTTCCAGCCAGAGCAATTAGACGGAAAAAAAAAGGGGGGGGGGGAGAGAAATAAAAGGCATAAAAATTGGAAAAGCAGTAAAATTATCCTGATTTGCAGATGGCATAATATTATACGTAAAAAACCCTAGATTCCACACACAAAAACCTGTAGAATTAGTAAGTGAATTCAGCAAAGTTCCAGGATATAAAACCAACACTCAAAATCAGTTGTACTTTTATACACTAACAATGACCAATCCAAAAAGGAAATTAAGAAAGCAATCTCATTTTCAATAGCATCAAAAAAGATAAAATAGTCACTGTATGTTAACTAACTGGAATTTAAATAAAAATTTAAGAAAAAAAGATAAGATATTTAGAAATAAATTTAACCAAAGAGTTAAAGGCTTGCACAAGGAAAGCTACAAAGCATTGCTAAAAGAAATCAGAGATAATAAAAATAAGTGGAAAGACATTTCGTGTTCATGAATTAGAAGATTTAAGCTTGTTCAAATGCTTGCATTATTCAAGCAATGACAGGCTCAATGGAATTCCTATCAATATGCCAAGACATTTTTTTGCAGACATGGAAAAAAAATCCTAAAATCATATGGAATCTCAAAGGACCCCAAGTAGGCAAAACACTGTTGAAAAGGAAAAACAAACTTGGGGAGTCCTCACAATCCCAGATTTCAAAACATACTACAAAGCAACAATAATTAAGACAGTATGGTACTGGTATAAAGACAAATATATGGACCAATGAAGAGAGAGCCCACAAATAAATCTTTGCACATACGGCCAAGTGATTTTCAACGAGGGTGCCAAGACTATGCGAGGGAAGGACAGTCTCTCCAATAAATGCCGTTCCTGCATGCAGAACAATGAGGTTCGACTCTTACCTTACACCATATACAACAATTATTCAAAATGAATCACAGACCTAAATGTAAGACCTAAACTTCTTTGACTCCTACAAGAACATCAGGAAAAAGCCTCAGGACACTGGGTTTGGCAATGATTTCTTGGACATACAACGTTAGAAATGGGAATACATCAAACTTAAAAACTGCACCAAAGGAAACAATCACACAAGGAAAAGGTAACCTATGGAATGGGAGAAAACACTTGTCAATCACATATCTGATAAAGAGATAATATCCAGAAAACATAAGGGACTTCTACAACTCAACAACAAATATGCAAATACCCTGGTTAAAAAATGGGCAAAGGATTTGAATAGACTTTCTCCAAAAAAGATACACAAGTGGCCAAAAAGCACATGAAGAGTGTTCCACATCTCTAATCATTTGGGAAGTACAAATGGAAACCACAATGAGAGATTTCACACACGTTAGGATGGCCACTATCAAAAGAACAGAAATTAACAAGTGCCGGAGAGGCAGAGACGCTGAAACCCTTGTACGTTCTAAGTGCAAAGGTCAAATGATACATCCGTTATGGAAAACAGAACGCAGGTTCCTCAAAAAATTAAAACTAGAATTACCACATGATTAAGACATTTTGCTTCTGGGTATTTTGCTCCGGGTATATATCGAACATAATTCAAAGCAGGATCTCAAGTGTATTTGTACACTTGTGTTTGTCCTAGCATTATTCACATAGCTAAGAAAGAGGTGGAAGAAAATGCAGGGGCGCCTGGGTGGCTCAGTGGGTTAAGGGTCTGGCTCTTGATTTCAGCTCAGGTCATGATCTCACAGTTCATGGGACGGAGCCCCACGATGGGCTCCCTGCTTGGGATTCTCTCTTTCTCTCTCTCTGGCCACTTCCCCACATCTCTGTCTCTCTCTCTCTCTTTCTCTCTCTCTCTCTCTCTCTCTCAAAAACAAATAAATATTAAAAAAAAAAGAAGAAGAAAATATAATATATGCACAAAATGGAATATTATGTAGTCTTAGTATTGAACCAGGAGTTGAGGTGCAAGTCACCATTGCAGATGCTTAAATCAACCTTTTTAATAAATTGATTATCAGTTATTTTAAAAAAGCGGGGGGGGGGGGGTCTCTGTCATATGCTCCAACATGGATGAACCTTGAAGACATAATGCCAGTCAAATAAGCCAGTCCCAAAAGGACAAATACTGTATGAACTCAGTCATGGGAAGTCTTTCTCTAAAGTAGTCGAAGTCATAGAAACAGAAAGTAGAAAGGTGTTTAGCAAGGGGTGGAGGCAGGGGGTAGTGTTTGGTGGTTATAAAGTTTTAGTGTTACAAGGTGAAAAGATTCTAGAGATTTGTTGTACAACAACGTGAATATACTTAACACTATTGCAAGTGTGCACTTAAAAATGGTTAAGACGGCGTGGGTGCCCGGCTGGCTCAGTCAAGGGAACATGTGATTCTTGATCTTGGAGCTGTGAGTTCAAGCCCCATGCTGGGTGTAGAGATTATTTAAAAAAATAAAATCTTAAAAAAGAAAATGGTTAGGATGGCTCTCTTGGGTCCTTGCTTCCAAGATGACCAAGAAAGGAAGGAATTACGGTAATGCTGCAAAGGGCCACAAACCACTGCACTCATTGCGTGCCCAAGGACAAGGCCATTACGAAGTTCGTTATGTGTAACACAGTAGAGGCCGCTGCCGTCAGGGACATTTCTGAAGCAAGGGTCTTTAAGGCCTATGTGCTTCTCAAGCTTTACGTCCAACTACATTACTGTGTGAGCTCTGCCATTCACGGCAAGGTAGTCCAGGATCGCTCTCATGAGGCTCCGAAGGCCCAAACACTCCCACCCCGATCTAGACCCGTGGGTGCTGCCCCACGACCTCCACCAAAGCCCATGTAAGGAGCTGAGTCTTTGAGGACGGAAGAAAAACTGTTCTCTGGAAAAAAAATAAAATGGAGATTACACTTTAAAAAAATGCTTAAGAAGGTCAACTTAATGTTATGTGCTTTTTAAATCACAATAACAGAATGAAATAAAAAATAAGTAATACTTTGAGATTGGGATAAAATATTTGTAAAAGACATATCTGATAAAAGACTATTATCCAGGGTATTTTATTTTATTTACTTTTCTATAGAGTATTCTTTTTCTTTTTTGAAGTTTATTTATGGAGAGAGAGAGAGAGAGAGAGAGAGAGCGCACGAGCATGAGCAGGGGAGGGGCAGAGAGAGAGGGAGAGAGGGAGAATCCCAAGCAGGCTCTACACTGTCAGCGTGGAGCCCAACACGAGGCTTGAACTCACAAACCATGACCTGAGCCGAAACCAAGAGTCAGCACTTAACCACCTGGGCCACCGAGACAGCCCCAAAATATTTTTCTAAAAACCTTAAAACTCAACAATAAGAAAATGATCACTCCATAAAACAGTGGACAAAAGACCTGCGTACACAACCTCACGAAAGAAGATATCGAGAGGGCGTGGACACATTAAGACATGTTGAACACTATACATCATTCAGGAAATGCAAATTCAAACAAAAACGAGATGCCACTAAACACCTATTAGAACTGCCAAAATCCAAAACACTGACGACAAACGTTGGCCAGGATGTGGACAAGCAGGACCTCTCGTTCACTGCCGATGGGAACGCAACATGCACAGCGTCTTTGGGGACAGCCTGGCAGTTTCTTACAAAACATGCTTTTACCATAAAATCCAGTAGGCGCGCTCCTTGATATTTACCCAAATAAATGAAAATCTCAGGTCCATGCAAAAACCTGCACATAAATGTTTACAGCAGCCTGATTCATAATTGCCATGACTCGGAAGCAACGAAGGCGTCGTTCAGAAGGTGAATGGTTGGGAAACTGGTACCTCCAGACAATGGGGTTTCATTCAGTGCTAACAAGGAAGGACGTATCAAGACACAAAAAGACAGGGCATGAACTTAAACGCGTCTTGTTAAGTAAAGGAAGCCAATCTGACAAGGCTACACATACTGTGTGTGATTCTAACAGTGTTAATATTATGGAAAAGGCAAAACTACGGAGAGAGTAAAAAGGCTAGTGGAGACCTGGTGTGGGAGGGATGAAGGGATAAAGAGGCAAAGCACAAAGGATGTTGAGGGCAGTGAAACGATTCTGTATGATATCACGATGGTGGGTACTTGTCATCAGGCATTCGTCTGAGGTCACACACAATGTCGAACAAGAGCGGACTCTAACATAAACTGTGGGCTTCGGGTGATAATGATGTGCCGGTGTAAGTTCATGGATCGCAACACATATGCCGCTATGGAGTACTGATGGCGAGGGACGTGGCGCGTGTGTGGGAAAACGGCGTGTGCGTGAACTCTGTGCTTCCCGCCCGATTTTGCTGTGAACCTAAAACTCTCAAAAGTAATGTTTATTATTAACTGAAATAAAATCTGCTGGGAACAAAAAATACTCTTCGATGTGGGGGAGTCGAAAATCTTCCTGACAGGGGTCTCATTAGGTGATAAAAATAATCCCATGGAACGCTCGTACATCGCTGGCAGGATGTAAAACGGTACAGCTGCTGTGGAAAACAGCTTGGTGGTTCATGAAAAAGTTGAACACGGACCTACCCTGTCACCTAGCAATTCTACTCCTAGGTATATACCCCAGAGAATTGACAACAGGTGTTCAAACAAAAACTTGTCCGCGAATGCTCACACCGGCCATGTTCAGAATGGCGAACAGGTGGGAAGAACCCCAAATGTCCATCAACTGGCGAACGGGTAAAGAAAAAATGGTAGAGCCGTGTGATGGAATATTAGCCATAAAAATTAGAATTACTAATATATGCTACAACAAGAATAGAGCTCGAAAACATTACATGAAGTGAGAGAAGCCAGACACAAAAGGCCACACGGCGTATGATTCCATTTATAGGAAATGTAAATACATCCATATCCATCCATCCATCCATGGATACAGATACATCCAAAGAGACAGAAAGAAGATTAGTGGTGGCCAGGGCCCGGGAGAGGGAGGACATGTGGCATAACTACGCATTGCCGATGGGGGCGACCTTTTAGGGCGATGAAAACGTTGTGGAACTAGATAGTGTGGACGGCTGCACAACGGCGTGAATGTACTACATGTTGCTAAATTGTACATTTTAAAATGCTGTGTTTTTACCATGATTAAAAAAAAAAAAAAGAATTAACTACAAACGTACCTTGATTTTTTCACTCTCTTTTCTCACTCGCTTTGCATTTTCAATAATGTAAACAGTGCTTTTGTTGACTTCATTGTCAGCTCTGTGTCTCAGCCAATCCTCATATCCCTAAGGGGATAAAAATAACTATAGTCAAGCTCACATAGAAATTCTTTTTTTTTTTTTTAATTTTTTTAATGTTTATTTATTTTTGACACAGAGAGAGACAGAGCATGAACGGGGGAGGGTCAGAGAGAGGGAGACACAGAATCTGAAGCAGGCTCCAGGCTCTGAGCTGTCAGCACAGAGCCCGACGCAGGGCTCGAACTCACGGAGTGTGTGATCATGACCTGAGCCGAAGTCAGATGCTTAACGTCAGCACAGAGCCCGACGCGGGGCTCGAACTCACGGAGTGTGTGATCATGACCTGAGCCGAAGTCAGATGCTTAACTGACTGAGCCACCCAGGCGCCCCTCACAGAAATTCTTAATAAAGTTCTATAACCCCCCTCCCTGAGTCACCAGTTGAGATTATAATATTAATCTCAACTCAGATCTCTGCTAAAGAGACAACACTGTATATTTTTACAGCAAAACTAAGATACGCTTTCAAAACACCCCTTCGGTAAATAGCTTTACTGTGTTAAAAGGTTTCGCCATTCCATAGATGAGTATCAATGAAAACACAGGCATCAGAACCGTAATATGTGAAGGACTATGACTTATTCTTCTGATTCTACTCTTATTCAAGTTAGTGCTAATTTCTCTACCTTTTCTAAAAAATGTTTATTTATTTGGGGGGGGGGGGGGGACAGAGAGAGAGGGAGAGAGAGAATCCCAAGCCAGCTCCATGCTCATATTGGAGCCTGACAGGGCTCGATCTCACGACTGTGAGATCATGACCTGAGCCAAAACTGGACACTTAACCGACTGAGCCACCCAGGTGCCCCAATTTCCTCACTTTTTAATTTGACAATTTTTTCCCCCTGGGTTTTATTTTCTTACAGACCTAATCACTTAAATATATTCCTCTACAGTAGACTGTTGGGAGCGACCATCTCTGAGGAAATAGAATTCTTTCCCAGGGATAGAGAATAGAAAAGGCAAGATCGGATTATTTTGGCAGAGAATCTATGATAAGGTTTGGACTTCAACAGTTAAACTTCTCCACTGACTTGGTGGTAAAGGAAACTATAAATTGGTGTTCATCTTTTAGAGTTAAAAGTAATCAGGGAAAGGTCTAATGGCTCATTTTTCGTTGGGTTTTTGTATGAAGTAAATTTAAGCCAAAGGAACTAAGGAAAGAGGATGTGCATTTGTTTGAGCATGACCTCTTCTCCTTTTTTTCTTTATAATAATGTCTGTACCTTTTCAAATATAACTGTTTGAAAAAAAAAAAATCCCTTGATCGCCTTCCCTTTTTTTCCCAGCGCTATATTCATTCCTGTTCTGTCCCTCTTTATGACAATGCTAGGCTATCGCTTCCGATGGTACCTTCTGTGATGTCAGTGAGGAAAGAAAGGCCCTAACATGAACTAGTATAGGGAGTAAAATGAATCAGTAAGAGCTTTTGTAAACCATGCAAGCTATTCTTGGAACTGGCAATTCTGTGATGTTAAAGAAAATAATCCTAACAGCCTAAGGGAAAGAACATTCCAAATGTCTTTATTTAGCAACCAAACACTTGATAAAATATTCTTGCAGTTCCCGGTAGGGAAGACAGAAGACCAGATAACCCCTAAGAGGACCGGTAACCTTGTTCCAAATACCATTAAGCAGACCTTCATTTCTGAAGTTCTTTAGGGTAAGTTTTAGAGCTCTTTGATAAGTACTATCTAAAAGTATGTTTGCAATTAGCCAGGTCCTACGGACTGTCCCAGGGCCTGATAAACACTGCCACCCCACTCTTCACCTCCAGTTTCCCATTTCCACTTTCAATTTCATGTGGAAGTTTTCAAAGGGACAATCGTACAAAATGCTCAAAATACTTCAAAGACATCAGCATCAGAAACCATGGCAATCGTCGGCTTTGATGACAAACAAGAATAAAAGTCTCCTCTCCCACCACCCACTTCGGCAGCATCAGGGAACATAACACATATAAAACATTTGTGTTATCGAGTTCTCTGCTTTAGGCGACGACAGCAAAAAATTCACTAGAATGGGAATTTTTCGGATAAAGATATACCACACTGGAAAAATTCGCCTCTCATTTCCTGACTGAGCTGTACCTTCTCCCGACTTTCTTTTCGGGTTACAACCCCCCACACGAATACTCAGGAGCAAACGGGCAAACGAAATTAAAGACGTACCTTCCAGTCATTTTCATGGTTTCGACAGGGGCCGAATATAAACTGAATCCATCAAGGATACTGCCCACTCCATATAAATATGAAAAAGGAACTTTGACAAGAAAATGCACACCAGACAGGAGTGAAATGCACGCGTAATTATGAATGAGAAATTTACCTGCTTGATGGCTGTAACAGTTATGACAAAGAAAAGCGGAAGTCCACTGGTAACGGGGCTCGTTGGCGTGTCTACCGTGACCTAGGGAAAGAAATTCAGTTGGACGTGAAATGAAAACAGGCCATTTGCGTGCACGCGGGACGTACCTGCTGCATCCATTTCAGGCAAAAAGTACAGACAAGACACATTCTGGCAGCAGGGTGAGTATTAACGCTCATCAAAACAAAAGCAATCCGCACAGCAGTTAGTTGAAGATAACAGTTCTAAATTCAGGCTTCGCTTTCAGTCCAGCTTGGATTCACTCCTTCGATGAAATACAACCAATCATTCACCATCCATTTGCTGAGCACCCTTCTTTCAGCCCCTGGGCTCTAAGGGGCTACGCTCTACAGATGTCGCTTTTAATAAGATAGAGAACAGTCCCTGCCCTCCTAAAGGTGGCAGCTGACAGGAAAACCAGACGTTGAAACAAGGGAGACGCTGAGACCTAAAGAGTAAGCGGAAATGAACTAGATGAAGGACGGGCTTTCAGGCACAGTGAACAGCATATGCAAAGTCTCCATGGTTGGAGGGAGTGTAAGGAAGCCAGCGGCAAGAGTGTGGTGTGAGATGGCCGCTGCAGAGGGAGACAGAGGCAAGACCAAGCGGGGCCCTCTAGGCTAGAGTTCATGCTTTACCCCACACTGGGAAATAACGGAAGCTTTTAGGCAAGGAGAGGTCCCATGAACAGCACTACAGTTTGGAGAGATCATTCTCCCTCATTTGAGGCAAGCGGAATGGAAGGGAACAGGAGAGAAGGCAGGGAATGCACTTAGCAGGCTGCTGCCATAATCCAAGTAAAAGATGTTGGCCTGGATAAGGGTGGCCGAAGGTCCACGTGGAACGAACCTCCAGAGATATTTAGGGGTTAACGAGGAATTTCTTGTCAGGGGCGATTAAAGAGATCTTCCAAGTTTCTGGTTAACATGGCTGGGTAGATGCTGTCGTCATTCACCGAAACAAAGGAATACTGAAAGCCAACTAGATCTGAGGGACAGAGGACCAGGAGTTCATTCTGCCCCCCACCGCCCCTAATCTGCCCCCCAATCTCATCTCTGATCCCCACCACGGGCTTGTCTCTGCCACATACCCTGAGTCAGAGCCATAGGCTTTCATGTGGCTCTGTGCCCTCAGGCCCACCCTGAGATACCAGTCTGGCATGCTTCACCAGGTAAACTCGCTCTGGTCTTTCAAGGCTTAGTTCAGATATCATCCACGCATTGAAGCCTTCTTAAGCTCCTTTTGGTCAGAAAGACATATTAACTTCCACCGTATCCCTGTAAGATGTTGCCCAGGCTACTTTTATGACTTGTACTGCATTAAATTAGAGGAATACAGGACCGTCTTCTTGGCTGTACCGAAAATTCCTTAAGGATAGAAAAGTCCTATCTTGATTTGCATCTATTTGCTAGAATCACTGCGAGGCGCACGGTAGGTGCTTGGTACGCATCCACCAAATCCAACAGAACTGTGCTGTGTACCACGTGGAAGGATTCTTCAAGCTTTTTCTGCCGTTGATTTCATGCTGTCCTGTAAGATATCTTACTGTGGATCTAAAGGAGCTCCTTTTCAAATGCCCCATCATTTAAGGCTGAAATTAGCTCTTTCCCATAGCATAACCCAGATTAGTTTTAAGTAGCAGAACTAAATTAAATTACAGTACCATTTACTCAAAGCCTCAAAGTGGATAAACAGAAGCATTTTCCATTAACAAGGCATTTGAGCGATTTCATTGGGATGTTTCTGCTTCGTTTGAAAAATGAAATGAGGAAAAAAAAATTCCCTTACTGTAATAAAGTTTCCTGGGGGTAATCTTGGCGAGGGAAAACTTTTGATAGCTCATAGACTTAAAGATGGAGAATGCAACGTAAGAGGTCTAAAATGTTAAACATAAAACATTAGCAGGAACACAGAGAAGATCAAGTCTGCCAGGCTTTCATACTTAAAAGTAAATGAATGAGGGAGAGCAAACCTGATAATCACAAAGAAAAAAGGATAAACTTTCAATTAAGCTGAAGCTGGTGCTCAACAAAGTAAAACTATTAATTTGAACATTTTTGATTTTGGTGTATGGCACTGAAATTAACGGCACACAATATATGTCCTTCTAGGATGAACAAAGATAGGAAATCAATGAAAGCTTTTAAAGAAAGTAACAAATTCTCAACAGGTTTTCTTTCTTTTTTTTTTTTAACAGGTTTTCTAAGTAAAAATGCTACTTTAGAAATATATAAAATCATATAAATCTTGAAATGTAATATTAGTATTTTAAAAAGTCTTAGTTTTAAATTTATTTATTTATTTGAGTCAGAGAGCGTGAGTGGGGGAGGGGCACAGAGAGAGGCAGAGAGAAAGAATCCCAAGCAGGCACAACACCTGACGTGGGGCTCGATCCCATGACCTGCACTGACATCAAGAGTCAGATCCTTAACAGACGGAGCCACCCAGGAGCCCCTAAAATATCTTATTAAAACAAGCCCTGAAACATCTTTTGGTCGCGGGACATTTGAAAATTACAAATGGATTGAGACTCTGTTTGAAGTGATTAAGTTTCTAAGAGAGGAGCTCTTACCTGTACAAGGAAAATGATGAGAAAATAGAAATTTGCAATTCTTCTAAACTGTTCAAACAGATTCTTTGGGAGGAAGTTCCAAAGTGTATACTGTATGGGAGTAAAAATAAAAAGAGTATGATTAGAAAGGAAACTTGAAAAACCCTAATAACGACTCATAGGGGTCAGATTATCAAGACACTTTGAAAGCACATTTAAAACCCAAACCTCACACATACAAAGAAGCATACACTTAGAGGCATACAGGAGAAGTGACATTTTCACTTTGAGCGTTACAACTGGGCCATCTAGTCTCCAACCTCAGCCTTCCCTGACCTGATCTACATTAGGCTCCTCGTTAGGTGCTCTCATATCATCCTATACTTCCTCGATAAAAACTCGTTACAATGAAGAAGTATATATGCGTGCATTTATTATTAAAGTTTCTCCCTCAGTAGGCAATGAGTTCTATAAGGACAGGCTGTTCATTTGTCTTTTTATTACTTTTTCCCCTGACACCTACAGACACAAGGTAGACACTAAATAAATTAGCTGAATGAATGAATGAATGAATGAACAAATTAATTGCTCTGGCTCAGCTAACGACTGGAGTCTGGACCATTGTCACCAATGTAACTCTGTCCCTATCAGTACCTCCCACCTCCATGACAGCCGAGGTATACACATAACCCTGAGGCATAGAGGGCTTTCACTTTATTTATTTAATTTTTTGAGTTTATTTATTCACTCTGAGAGAGAGAGAGAGACAGAGAGTGTGCGTGCAAATGGGGGAGGGGAGGGGGGGGGGGAGAGATAATCCCAAACAGGCTGTGCATGGTCAGCACAAAGCCTGACGTAGGGCTTGAACCCATGAACCGTAAGATCATGACCTGAGCTGAAGTCAGACACTTAAACTTAACTAAGCCATCCAGGCGCCCCTCATTGTTTATTTTTAAAACAGTATTGAGAGCATAGGAACTGTTTTTTCTTTAAAAAAATTTTTTTAATCTTTATTTTTGAGAGAGAGAGAGAGAGAGAGAGAGAGCGAGCAAGCAGGGGAGGAATAGAGAGAGAGGGAGACACAGAATCTGAAGCAGGCTCCAGGCTCTGAGCTGTCAGCACAGAGCCTGACGCCGGGCTCGAACTCACGGACTGTGAGATCATGACCTGAGCCGAAGTTGGACGCTTCACCGACTGAGCCACCCAGGTGCCCCAGGATTTAATAACTTTAGCTAAAAAGGCACTGTCCAGGGAGTCTGAAAAGATTCAAAGAGATGTCTAATAAATTCTACTGATTCTGAGTTTTAAAATAAGGGAGAATGCTGGTGTAATTTTAGGCTTGAAACTTTAATCCAAGAGTCTTTCACACAGGAGTTCTAAATTTAACCTTGGGCATGCCTTCAAAGAGTTACATGGAGCTCACTGATTCTTTTTTTTTCTTTCTTTCTTTTTTTAAAAAAAAATGTATTTATTTAAATTCAAGTGCGTTAACATGCAGTATAGTTTTGGTTTCGGGAGTAGAACCCAGTGATTCATC
This sequence comes from Acinonyx jubatus, assembly GCF_027475565.1. Taxonomy (NCBI): domain Eukaryota; kingdom Metazoa; phylum Chordata; class Mammalia; order Carnivora; family Felidae; genus Acinonyx; species Acinonyx jubatus. The sequence continues at coordinate 111,952,855 of NC_069389.1, forward strand.
ACCTACATTTGACACCCAGTGCTCATCCCAATAAGCTCCCTCCTTAATGCCCACCACCCATTTAGCCTATAAAGAGCTCACTGATTTTTTAAATTTTTTAATTTTTGAGAGAGACAGAGGCAGTGCGAGTGGGGGAGGGGCAGAGAGAGAGAGAGAGAGAGAGAGAGAGAGAATTCCAAGCAAGCTCCACACTACCAGCATAGAGCCCGACACGGGGCTCGAACTCCCAAAACCGTGAGATCGTGACCTGAGCCAAAACCAAGAGTCTGACACTTAACCAACTAAGCCATCCAGGCACCCCGAGCTCACTGATTCTTAACCCACTGAAGTGCCTCCAAGATCAAAGCTCAGGGTTTTTAAAGGAAAAAAAAAAAAAAGTATGATGGAAAAATATAGTGAAAACTAAAGATTCTAAAGATCCTAGCAGGATGCAGGATCCCCTCCTTTTGCTACAGAAGGGGATTTCCAAATTTCGTCCCAGCTACAAAATTCTGGTGATTCCCAAAGGTTCTTGCTGATTGTATTAAAATCAAGTAGGAAGGCTGCAGAGAACAGGTTTTGCTAAAGAAAAGTATTGTGTCCCCCGAAGAAGAAAGGAACACTAACTTTGTTACTAAAAAATTTAAAGCAGGTCAAAGTTTCTCTTCAGTGTTCCTGCATTAATAAGACTTATTCCCAGCGTTACACTGACATTACTGATGTCATTTGTAAACAAACAAAAAGCACCCAGTAAGACAAAGTTATTTTCATTACCGAAAGGTTCAAGAACGAAATCAACGCTTGCTACAAAGCTGGAAGGCAGGTAATGTATTCTACAAATTGTACATTTCTTCAACTAAAAGATTCTGGTGAAACATATAAGCAGCCAAAAGGCACGTGAAGAAGGAAAAGTTCACATTGTGAAAATAGTGTTCTCTCCAGAATGGACTGAAAGGCCTCTTTTAAAGATAGAGCACTCCACACAAGCAAAACCCGTGAGAGTGAGGAAATCACTAGTACTTCTCAGGAATGCAGTAATAGTAATCACAGAAACATGAATAACAATACCAGCTACCATCTACTGAGTCTGAGTTATGGAGACTGAGTTACTGAGTTACTACAGGCCAAGCGCGGGGCTTAAGGGCTTTCTGTGGATTCCTTTCTTTCATCCTCACCACAATCCTCTGCGGTAACTACTGTTAATATCTCCTTTTAATAGATAAGAAAACTGAGACACAGAAAAGTTCGATGACTTACTTTAACTTCAAACCCAGGCCTTCTGTCTATAAGGGCGAAGTTCTTCACCCCTACACTGTAAGCTATTCTCTTACAATTATTCATTGTATTAAGAATGAAATCTTAATCTTCTAAACCTTTCTGATTGAAAAAGAATGAAATCTTGCCGTTTGCAACAACATGGATGGAACTAGAGGGTATTATACTAAGCGAAATAAGTCAGTCAGAAGACAAGTATCATGTGACCTCACTCATATGTGAAATTTAAGATACAAAACAGATGAACATAAGGGAAGGGAAGCAAAAATTATATCCAAACAGGGAGGGGGACAAAACAGAAGAGACTCATAAATATGGAGAACAAACTGAGGGTTCCTGGAGGGGCTGTGGGTGGGGGGATGGGCTAAATGGGGAAGGGACATTAAGGAAGACACTTGTTAGGATGAGCACTGGGTATTATACGTAGGGGATGAATCACTGGAATCTACTCCTGAAATCATTATTGCACTGTATGCTAACTAACTTGGATGTCAATTAAAAATGAATGAATGAATGAATGAATGAATAAAATGATAAAAAAAAAGATGTCATTCTTTTTCTGAAGTTAGTATACTGTCAACTCCTCTTTTTCCGCTCTGGAGCTTTTATAAAAAAAAACACATCAGTTATAATGATCAGCAATCTAGAAAGATTGTAAACACGTAATATTTACAGAGAAAAGAGAGCTGGGTTGTGTTTCAATGCAGAAATGTTCACTTCTTTACTCTGATTTCTAATACATATGTACACTACAGAGATATATATATGCAAACCTGTTCAGAAACAATCTTTATTTGCCCCATGAGCTCTTGACTATTTAAAAAAAATATCCTGGGGTGCCTGGGTGGCTCAGTCGGTTAAGCGTCTGACTTCGGCTCAGGTCATGATCCCGTGGTTCGTGAGTTCGAGCCCCGCGTCGGGCTCTGTGCTGACAGCTCCGAGCCTGGAGCCTGCTTGGATTCTGTGTCTCCCTCTCTCTGTGACCCTCCCCTACTATCTGTCTCTCTCTTTCAAAAATAAACAAACGTTAAAAATTAAAAAAAAAAAAAAATCCTAATACATTGTTTTGCCAACTGGCAAAACTGAAGCTAGATAAAATATGGAAAGTATTATAGTAAATACAAAAAGATTTGACAATTAGATGGGAGTCTTATAGTTCTTTTAGAATGTGAAATCACAAGTATACTACAACAAAATGGTTATCGCTCGTTTAATGAAGGTGACTTTACCATCATGTGTTACATTAGCATCTTCCACATTAAACACTATGAAAAATAATTTCCTAGAAACTATTTCATATTTTACTTGATGCATAATAAGAGAGAAAAAATAGATGGGGCACCTGGGTGGCTCAGTCGGTCAAGTGTCCAACTTTGGCTCAGGTCATGATCTCACAGTTGGCGAGGTCGAGCCCCGCGCGTCCGGCTCTGTGCTGACAGCTCAGAGACTAGAGCCCAGAGCCTGTTTTGGATTCTGTGTCTCCCTCTCTCTCTGCCCCTCCCCGCTCATAGTCTGTCTCTCTCTGTCTCAAAAATAAATACAAACATTAAAAAAATTTATAAAAAAAAAAAAAAACAACAGTACGAGAGAAAACCGAGAAAGGAGCCCCCGTGGTACAATGATGTGAAAAGGGCTCTTCACTCAGAGCGACCAGTCCTTACAAAGCAGGTCTGCTCCTGCCTTTCTCCTAACTCTGCTTGGTGACCATGGCACTAACTTAATTTCTCTGCATTTGTTTTCTTCGTCTGTAAAGTCAGCAAGGTGAACAGATAATCTCTCAGGATCTTTCAGTTTTAGAAGCCTAGGAGTCTGAGTCAAAGGACTACTACTGTTATCTTGGATACTATAGGGTGAGATACAATTTTCAGTCAAAGGACTGTTCCCTATCCTGCGCAGGTATGAAAACTTCTGGCTGAGGATAAATTTTTTGCCATAAGGTTAAAGATGAACAGGAAAGACATTTCATCCAAATATACTCAGAATGTTCTATAGGCTAGTAGATACAGGCTCATTAGGCCAACACAGTTTTCACTCATTCTGTACACATTTTACATGTTAATCCCCTATGTAAGTACAATCTAAGTATAATACTACGGGGGCGCCTGGGTGGCCGTCAGTTAAGTGTCTCTTGCTCACAGCTCAGGTCATGCATGATCTCACGGTTCATGAGTTTGAGCCCCGTGTCGGGCTCTGGGCTGATGGCGTGGAGCCTCCTTGGGCTTCTCTCTCTCCCTCTCTCCGCCTCAAAATAAATATGTAAACTTAAAAAAAAAAAAAAGCATAATCTGTATTGCATCACCACGTAAAGAAAAATCACGTGTATTTGAAAACTAAATGTTCATTTTTTTTAAACGTTTATCCATTTTCAAGAAGGAGAGAGCGAGCACGTGTGCGTGAGCAAGGAAGGAGCAGAAAGAGAGGGAAACAGAGGATGTCCCAAGCAGGCTCTGTTCGGTCAGCGCAGAAGCCCCATGTGGGGCTCGAACCACGAACTGCGAGATCATGACCTGAGCTCAACCGACTGAGCCACCCAGGCGCCCCTAAATGTTACCTTTTTAAAGAAAGGGCAAAATTTTATTTCAGGTCCTAGGTGTTTGCAAACTTGCAGCGATCCAACTATCACTAACATTTTAGAACTGCCTTGCCAGGCTACACAAAGAAGTAGGGAAGATTCTCAACTGTGAATCTATCAATTATCTGCCATCTAGCACCTAGTACCTAACCTGGTTCCCAAGGTCAAGATTAGCGAACTAATATTAGTAGAATGAGGACAACTGCGTACTAGGAAGTATAAAGGGGGCTTTCACATATGGAGCATTAGCTCCATTTCATGGATGAGGACATTTAGACTCAAGAGATTAATTTGGCCAAGGTCACACAGCTAGTAAATGGTCAGGCCAGAATTTAAACATGTCTTTAAGACTTGCAGGTCACTGCTCTTAGCACTACACGATGCTGAAGGAAGATGATTATTCAAATGGTGACATAGCTACAGTGATTGAACTCTTAACTGTTCCAGCAATGTGCTGAGCAGAACATACCCTTTAGGACCCAGGAGCGTACTCAAGGATCTTGGCAGTGGAACAGAGGGATATAAATGTCATTCCAGGATAGCACCCTCCCAAAGAACGTAAATTATTTATAGCCTCTTCCATCCACTTTAAGAGCAATTCAGGAAGCTTTGGGCAAGTAAATAATTCCCACTTTTAGCACCCTTTAAGGCTTAAAGTTTTAATATGCAGAATCAACAGGCACTATGAATAATAATGGAAGGCTAGAGAATAATATGTCAGCTGTAACAAGACAAAATGATGCTTTAAAAAAACTCCAAACAAAACCAGCCTTTGGGTGGTTGCTAGACGGTGTTTAAGTGCACATCCACATATGCATATATAAATACATACACCGGCTTCCTTGGAGGCATAAGTAAGTGCATGATCTGGCTCACTATATGAATCACTATATATATCTATTGAATTAAAAAAACAACTTACCTTAGATGAGACTATTCTATTATCACAAAATCTCTGTGCAATGTAAGCTTCTGTTTCTGAAACTGGATGATTGCCAACAAACACTGTGCGTGTACCAACTCTTTTCTCTTCTCCAGCACACTGACCAAGAGAAAGGGGGGGAAAAGTCAGTTTCTTATCAGATTTCTCCATGCTTCTATAGAGCTCAGAATTCTTGCCTAGGCATGCTTCATTACAATCTAGAGAGACCACGTACTAAAGAGGGGAAAAAACCTTGTTAGACTACTCAAACTCCACTAGGCTTAGTCGCTGACTTAGTGAAGATTAGTACGAGTGCTGCTTGAGACAGCAGTTCTGAGGCCAACACGGCAATTCGGAAATGTTTAAATTTTTCTAAATTCCAGAGAAACAGTATTTGTCCTGCCATTTTTCTTTCTTCCATAGAATCTCAACCACCACCATCAAAGCAACGCACTCACTTAGAACAGGTCAGACTGGGAATATTTATCATACAATGACTGAGGGCAATCTTGTCAATTTCGTATCCAAGAGTCCAAAGCAGAGGGCAAATCACTTCTAAACACAAAATAATTACTTGTAAGTATAGAGAAACAGAATGGCTGTCTTAAATGATGACCAACGACTTCTACAAAGAGAAGTTGTTACTTCTTTGGCTTTACAGGGAAGACATCCTTTGTGATTTCTCAGAGCCTACCGTCAAAAAGTCCCATTTCACACTATATGTCTCTAATGCCGCTTCTACGTTTTTTAGAAGTAGATTTGCTGAATCTAGAAGTTCTAAGGTTGAGCTCCATTTTACCTCACCCTTTTATTTCACTGAGGCTTTACTCTGTTGTTGTTTTTTTAAAGATTCTCCAGGAAGTTTATTTTGCAAACCTTTTGCATTTCAGGTTTTATTGGCTTACACTGTTATAAAGAGAAAAATGTATACTGTTTTGAACACTGAACGATTTATCATTTTGTATGTTTCCTTTTAATTGACCTTCAAATGCAGCAGCTCATGAGTTTAGTATAAGTATTCTTGCCACCCCATCCCACGTCACTGAGTCAAAGAGTTGAAGAAGATACAGAAGATACACGTACAAAACACACCCGGGAACACACACACACAGGCCTTCTGTAAAGTAAACAAATCTTTTGTAAGGTACATAACGGTTCCTTTTTGGAACTTTCTATATGTAGTTCATGTCTTTTTTGAAACTGGGATATTCCTAGTTCTCACACACAATCTTTATAAAGCAAAGCGTTTATCTCTTTGCAAACTCAAGTAATTCTTCAGAACAATGTTTTTCTTATTGATTGGAAAAGAAAGGAGTGTGGAAGGTCAAAGAGGAAAAAATCACTTCAAATGGTCAAAACAGAAGAGGACTGAAAAAGAATACATTTAACAGTGTAGGGAGAAAAATTTCACGGACAGATGCTATTAAAAATATTGATACTCAAAGGAATCGCTTTGGACCCATTGCCAAAAACTTAGATTTTTCTCAGTTAATTAAAACCAAGAGTGGTGGTTTTATTTAGGAAGGTACACTGAAGTAAGAATGAAAGGATTGTACAATTTAATTTCTATATAAATGACTGTGTGAATATGCAAAGTATCGAAGAGAAGCACAAGATAAATTGGCAGAAATACTCAACCAAGAGCAATGATTAAGACCACCATTTCAAAGATCTTCTATGTACAAAGAATGAAAAAAATATTACTGGTAGAAGACTTTACAACAGCGCACAACTGAATCCAATCCTAATTCATTCCTCTTATACTTCTTTCTTCTTCAGTATCAGCGGACCCACATCACCTCCTGTCACTTCATTGTGTTTCTGATGTGAAGCATCACAGGCAGGACAGGTTTAGAACGCCATCGCCTATGGTAAGCTGCTTTAGTAGGACACAAATCTTCAATGTTTATTTCATTCAGCACTTTGGGATTTTCCTTTTGTATTTTAAGATTAATCAAGCTATCCTTCCGTCGTTTTTATCCTCCGGGAGGAATGGACCAATTGCAACGTAGCCAAGTGGTGAAAGTACACTAAGGAAAGGCAAGAACTGCAACTGCGAGCTGGGTGATCCCGGTAATGTTCTCAGGCCAGGAAGCCACTTTTGATATGCCGGAAGCTGCACCTGCACGATGCCTTCGCGATGTGGGCCACGCCCTCCGGCACCATCTTTCCCAGCAGCCCCCACTGCTCCCCAGTCGAACTGCCAGGCCGCTACTGGCTACTGGCTTCTTATCTTAAATCAGGGTAATACATTTTCTTATACAAATTGGGGATAGTCTCCTTTGATGGTACTATATTATCGTGTTTGAGACAACCATATATTTAAGTCAAAAAAAGGACAGGAACCAATATCCACGTATGTATTTCCATTATATTTTTTTGTCTCAAATTTTTATTTACATTCTAGTTAGTTAACATAAAGTGTAATACTGGTTTCAAGAGCATAATTTAGTGATTCGTCACTTACATACAACACCCAGCACTCAAAGTAGGTAGGCACAAAGATTCCCCTTCCTATCCTTGACCCCAAAATAATCATTTTAAAGCAAGATTACTTAGAGCTTGCAAAGTTCTCCAAATGTCACCCAAAGGATGCATTTCGATCTGAATTTTTGTATCTTATATTGATATTATAGGGAAAATTATTATTTTTTTCAGTTAAAAAAGTAAAAATCGGGGCCCCTATGTGGCTCAGTCGGCTAAGCATCTGACTTCAGCTCAGGTCATGATCTCGCGGTTCATGGGATCGAGCCACGTGTTGTGCTCTGTGCTGACAGCTCAGGGCCTGGAGTCTGCTTTAGATTCTGTCTCTGTGTCCCTCCCCTGCTCATGCTCTGTCTCTCTCTCTCTCTCTCTCTCTCAAAAATAAACACTAAAAAATTTTTTTAAAGTAAAAATCACCCCAAAGTATAAATAAGACGTCTTGACTCATTATTTTCATTTCAGCTTATTAAATAATTATTTAGTGGGATACTGCTTTCAAACTCTGTAGGGAATCAATCAAAAAGTATTGGGATAAATTGAAGTAGGAGAGATTTAAGCTGTATATAAAAAGGGCAACTTCTGGAAATCTACCCTGGCATGGGCTAACAGAATCTCTACCCATGGCAATCTGGAAAAAGTCAGTCAGTATCCGTGCTAGGCAGCATAGCCACTTACCCACTTGCCCAAAGACAGGGCATTCTAAGACCCAACAGTTCCTGGAAGACGGTAAACAACACCTTTATCAGAATGGGAGCTATATACATTTTGATTCAGGGACTGACTTCTTTGTTTGCAACTGTAATATACAGCCTACTGACACAGCCTACTGATAAGAGCACTAAATTTTCCATAATATGCATTTTGCAAATTGTAAACAGAAAGGGAGTACACCGCAGGGCGCCTGGGTGGCTCAGGTCATGATCTCACCATGATCTCACCCTTCATGAGTTCGAGCCCAGCGTCAGGCTCTGCGCTGACAGCTCAGAGCCTGGAGCCTGTTTCAGATTCTGTGTCTCCCTCCCTCCCTCTCTCTCTCTCTCTCTCTCTCTCTGCCCTTCCCCAACTTGTGCTCGCTCTCTGTCAAAAAATGAATAAACATTAAAAAAAAAAAAAAAGAGCGAGTACACCTTGCTAAAGTCTAGCTCATTCTGATTCACCCTTACCCTCACCTTCCATTGTTAGTCTTCGCTCAGTCTCTACAACAGACCCGAACCTTATAATGTACAGATTTATTTGAATTACAGAAATTGTCAAGTACATACACAGACTGCAATTTACGACCTTTAATATTTGTCTGGTTGGTTAGTTTTTCATGCAACCAAGACACGACGGTAGAGTAAATAAGGACGAGTTACCTTTTATGCCAGTTGTCAGACCATTCTACCAATGGGAAAGGAGGAAGAGGAAAAAGGAAAGGCAGAGGGTCAGTGAAGCAGGATGTCTCCTGCACTGCCAACATACATTGTTCCCCTTGGTTAACAGTGGCCACTTATTAACTTAAAACAAAAATAAACTAGTACTTCCCCACTTCTGAATGGTCTTCACCTTTCTTCTCTGGCAGTTAATAGCATTCCAGAGAACAAAAGGCAGAGACAAGCCTAACACAATTTCTGAGGTCCGTCATATTTTTAGGAATTCCCTACATGTGAGTGGCATTTTCGGTTTTACTAAGAGCTTTCCCCATGCATTATCTCTCTGATCACTTTCAAATAAGGCCTACGTGACTTCTATGTCTATGAAGTTGGGAGAAAACGGATTGAAATTGCTGTGTAGGTTTGGGAGGGCGCGGGAGGGAGGGTCCTGGCAGTGATCATCGTTAGAAGATGAAAACGGGGCCCGAGAGGAGTTGTATAACGTCTACTGAGGGTTTTTTAAAAAAGGGCAAAGTCTCCTCAGCCCCGGCAGGTTTGGGTTTGCAGCTGCCTGGGGCCGGGGCTGGAGCTGAAATAGACGACTTTTCCAGGCCTGCTTCACCCTCAAATCTGAAGAACTTGCAATTTCTGGTGGAATTTGCTCTAGCTTATAATGCTGTTTAGTTTGCATAAAAATGGCAGCGCTGAACTCATGTGTAAATTCACTGTAATTTTCCGCTTGCTGCCAACGTAGTGGTTTTAGTTCCTGTGACTGTGAATAAGGTAGGTGCCTTAGCGAGGGCAGAGAAACTCCAAGTAGGAATCATTAAAAAAAAAAAAAAAAAAAATCTCCCTTTGGGATGGCACACGATGTAGTGTGGCGTGGGAGGATATGATTCCCGCCACCTCGTGATGAATTTTAATTCATTAACAGTCCATCCTGTGTTGAAGTGCTTCCCATCCAAATGTCCTTAGAAATGGCATTTTAAAAAACTGAAATGTGCTGGCACGGATTCTATTCTAATGACACATCATACACTACAATAAAAAGTAAGGAAAAATATAAAAAAGCGCATCTATAATACATGGGCTAATAGAGAAAGCAATTCAATTTTTTTCCTCAAGATAAAAGCGCCACCCTTTTGTACCCTTGATTTATACCTCCATAGAATGAACCGAATATTATAGGGAAAAACAAAGGTAAGTAATTTATACCAAAACATCGTGTCTCAATAAAAATCAGAGTTAAAGGACACTGTTATTCAACTAGTATCATCCTAAAATCCATTCCTTTGCTAGTCATAAAACATAGAAAGCTGTTGAAAGCATAATCTGTTTCTTGATTGCCTCTAGACCAGTTACTCAATAAGAACTGAAAGAAAATAGAGACCTCGATACAAGACTGTCACTATAAAACCTGGCACAGAATCTAAAACAGCTCATGTCCCCAGCCTTTCCAGGTGTTTGCAGACTTAAAATTTTTCACGAAGTCACAGATCAGCGGTTCTTAATTCTGGCCACACGTTGGCTTTAAACGCAACACCGATGCCTGGGTCTTTTATTTAATATTTAATTTTTCGGGAAGCTCCCTAGGTGGCAACTCTAATTTGCAGCCCATGCCTGTGAAAACTGCTACAGACTCTTTCTCTTTGAATCAGTGATCGCTCTTAACTAAGAGTCTACAAGTTTTTAGTACACCAGCCATAACCCTACATTAAAAAAAAAAAAAAAGTTTATTTATTTTTGAGAGTATGCACTTGCCAGCAGGCGTGATTGGGGACGATTGGGGGCGGGGACCGGGATAGGGGGAGGTGGATGGGCGGGGCCAGAGGATCTGAAGCAAGCTCTGCGTCCCAGGCAGGGCGGGGCTGGAACCAGGGACCCAGAGATCACGACCTGAGCTAAAGTCGGATGCTTAACCAACTGAGCCACCCAGGCGCCCCGACGTTTTTAAAGTAATTATAATAATTTAAACAATTTGCTTTCCAGAGGGTAAAAATACAAATAACCCTCAAATAGTGCCCCCCCCTCCAATCACTTTAAGCTGCTCACAAAATGAGATTCTCCTTCAATACTTATTTGGCATGTGGTTAATCTCCCATCAATTATTTAGATCGTCCCTTGCAATTACACCATTATTTTTATTGGTCATCAGACTGCTCTTTGTGAGTTACTAAAGCGAATGTTAAGTAGCTGCGCACAAATGAACAAAAACGAATTATTAAAATTCTGAAAACCTGGCAATGATTTAAAACTGTTCTCGGCACCCCGGCCCCAAAGCTATTTTCCTTTCTGAAGCACTAGTATTTTTGAACGGCATAATCAGTCTTAAAAAGGCCAAATGAACTCAAAATGGAAAGAACGAACTAGCATTTCAGCAACATTTCAGGCATCTATTAAAATGCTCCTAAAAGTCAGTGTTTCTGTTCTAGGGCTGGAGGGGGGAGGTGCCCGGATGGGGTCACCACGCTGCCAGGGAACATTTCCAGCGTATTAAGCCTCTGGGTTAAAATTGCTACAATGTATTCAGTGGTCACGTTGCTGAGGTTTCCAAGCCCACTCCATTATAACAAGCCAAGAAGAATAATCTTGATGTGTAATTTATAGTCATAACTCTAAAAGGAGCCTGAAAATCACACTTTTCAGATTTTGCTTTCACTGCATCTTCTTAAGTGATTAAGCTGTCTCCCTCCTTTGCCAAAGGTAGTGAAGCCAGACCAAGACAAGACATTTTATGTCTTCTTGCCGTTAAAGCTTAATTATGGTCATATCAACCCAAATTCTCAAATACCTGACCAAAAGACAACTGAATATTTACAGCACATCCCTAGTCCCAAAGATGGTCTCTAGTTAGGCATTAGCTGATGGCGGCACACTTAAGTGAATAGAATGTGCTATATAGGAAATGGGTATTAAACCCCACAAAAACAAAAACCTCAATCAGCAACCACAATACTCAGGACCTCCATAAAAAGCCTTGTTGGGAATCTCAAGAGTTAGACTTTGATTATCCAAATGTGATCCACTGAGCAGTTTAATTTCATCAGGGGCAATCAATTCTAAGTGTTCTCCATCTAGTCCCCCTTCCCACCACGCCCTCACTTCAAGGACCTCAGGGCTACAGAAATGCGGCTCTAAAGATGAAATCCAGCTGTCTTACAGGATGGCTAATAACTGATAGACCAAAATACCGTAAGCATTTAGTGACTCAGGATTCTAACAATTTTCTTCATGATTCAGATTCTTCCATTTACAGAGAGTCAATGAGGTTCTTAAAGTTCTGGCTGGGGATCAGCAACTCCACTTTCCTTGTTGACAGACTTTCTCTTACACTAGGGCCTGACAATATGCGCACAAACTTAAGGAGAGATGAACTGAGCACACAGGTCGGTGAGGCCTGAGAAGCTACTTTTCACTTTCACTATCCATATCTACACATCACCTTGCATTCCAAACACTTAAACCTACAAACTCTAAATAAAGAGGTATAGGACTTCTCCGGATAGGAACGGTGAGGCTGGCTGATCATCTTGCTATAAGCCCGACCTGGCTGAAAAGAGATCAGAGTAAAAATATAGATCACAAACCTCAGAGGCAGGAGGGAAAGATGGGACCACCTGCATTGTGACACGCGACAATCTGCTAGCACAATGGCAGCTAAGTCCCAGAGAAAACGCTGCAGATTATCAAGCAACTCGTACCCACCCCCTGTGATCCTTGTAAAGTTTCCCAGAGTTTGGGAAGACAGCCAACTGTGGCTTGCAAGTTTCTGTACCTCCAAGGGAGGCGGCCAAGCAAGTTCTAGGAGATTGCTTTGTTCCTTACGACTCTGAAGCAGCGTTCTGGTGGCGTGGCCTCTGTTTCACACCATTGGACATCTTCTTGTTACTCTTCTCCCAACACTTGATTTGCCTCTGGAGCTTTTGCCTTTAAAGTATCCTTTAAAAATATGAGTCCCTTGCACCACACAGTATTTTTCTCATCTTGCAGCGTTCTTTTCTAACCCATGCGTACGACAGACCGACCAAGACAAGAAGTGGAATTAAAAACCAAACTTTTGACAAAAGGTCAATTGAACTTTCGGTTCTAGGCAGGTAAACAGTATAAGAGGAAGAGATACAGTGCAGATATTCTCTAGGATACCCTACCATGAGAGACGGAAATGCTTCAGAAATGTGTGCCCAAATATATATCTGGCCTTAGCAGATGGTTTTTGGGGAGAAGCCCCTCAAGGCTGGAAGATTTTCTTCACGTTTTAGAGATCTCACAGGTAAGGAAGTTGTATCTCAGCAGCAAGCAGTAATACCTAACACCTAACAATGGCAAGGAAAAGAACCCCTGGATGGATATTAGGGAGAAAAATGCCTTTACCAATATCACTACCTAGAAGAGACAAATTCTCATCCAAATATCACTTTCTAGGTCACCAGAGAAGAATTCTCATTACAGTGTAAGGAGAGAGAAAATAAACCCTGGCTGGAGCAAAAAAATATATTGTAAAAGAGGTACCTGAAGTCCTGAACAGGGCTTTATCTCCCATGTCAATGATAGCACCATTATTTTGTAAAGTGAGAATAAGTTTCCTGGAAAGGTCTAACAGTTCAAATATATGCTGGAGTATGTCCAGTGAAACCAGTGAATGCATTTTTCCCTCTGGTATTGTTAAATATCATACAGAAAGCAAACTAGCTAGAAAAAAAAAAAAAAAAAGGCCAGGTTGTAAATGTAATTAAACAGCACATCCAGGCTATACCTGTTGTTTTAACATACCCAACAAAAGAGGCAGGTAAAACCCAAAATTCCATTATGGAGGATGGCTGAGCTGAACAACCAAGAAAATAACTGGGGGGGCGGGGGGAGGGGGGCCTCTGAGCTGTGACTCAAGACTCACAGAAGGTGGTAGCCACTTCTTCACTGAAGTATTTCTAGCCTTCCATTCAACCATGGTCTCGAGGCAACTTCTTGGCTCAAATTACAGTGTCTTAGGGGGGCCTGGGTGGCTCAGTCAGTTCAGCGTCCGACCTCGGCTCAGAGGTCACGATTTCGCAGTTCGTGAGTTCGAGGCTCACATCGGGCTCTGTGCTGACAGCTCGGAGCCAGGAGCCTGCTTCGGATTCTGGGTCTCCCTCTCTCTGCCCCTCCCCCGCTCGTGCTCTGGCTCTCGCTCGCTGGCTCAAAAATAAACATTAAGAAAAAAAAAAAAAACATGACAGCGTCTTAAAGAAGTCTGTGCTTGAAAACAGCACCTTCCCTATAGGCAACGGCTTTTAGGGCAAGGTTTGGAGGGAACAGAAGAAGCAATAAAGACGTGGCCCTGGGAAGTATTGCCGATACCTATGCTTAGCGACATTATACACACACCTATGGCTTAGTTAGGTGAGCCCCCGCTTCCTTTAACAGTAAAATAGGTTCACGTAACTTAAAAGACGGCTTGCTGTAGGATTAGCAAGACACCCAGGGTTCACTTTAAAGGATCGGAAAGCCTATTTCCTTGAGAAGAGGATGAAGCTTGCAGATACTAACCAACTACGGGAAGACTGAAATTCCAGGAACCGGGTTAGCACACAACCAGGCAACGGCTTCAACGTAATTCGGGTGTAGATGTGTTATTTATAGCAAGAAGGCTTCTGGCTCTACAGCAGGGGCCCAGGCAATTCTGATGTCACCCGTCCACAGTGCGGCACGGTGAATTATGGCCCATTAGCAGACAGTGCTCGGTGCTGAAAACACTGTTCCTTCGTCTGCACAAAGAGGACTACAGTTGGTCAGGGAGGAGGGCAGGTGGCACTCGGACCACAAGTGAGGGCACTCGAGGAGGCCCCTGGAGGCTGTTGTCAATAACAGAAGCCATTCGTCCTTTGGAACTGTTGATCTGACCCCGTGGATGTAAAATTAGCAGATCACCCCTCCCTCTGTGGCAGAGCACATGGTCACTGGGGGACTGCACTGACACTACTGATATAGTCTCGAAATCTCCCTTCTCTCCCCCCAAAAGCTTTGGATCTGGGCGCTGCTATAAATTTAACGGGTGACCTGTAATTATTCCTAAAACATGCTTAAAAGACTAGAAATTAGCAATATGTTTGAAACATAATGTAAACTTTCAGTGTATGTATGGAAGAAAGAAGACCACATCAAATAAATATGGCTTTATGGCTTCATTGTGTTATTTGTGTGGATTATTACTTGTGTACCATAAAAATGGATTTGTGAAACTTTAATATGCCTTCAAGTGATGCCGACTAGAAATGCCACTGTAAGATGGACTGGGAAGACTATGAGACTACATCACGCTACGTTTCCCAAACTGCATTACGTGGGACAAGAATGAGGTTCCTCGGAGAAGGAGAAAGGCTGCTCGTATAATCCGCCCTCCTGGGCAATGCTATTCTATTTCCTACTTCTTCACAATCAGGAATATCGGCAAAGCACTCAAGAGTATGAGGTGAGATAACTATTAAATTTGTGACAATTTCTCTCCGAGTATGCCAAAAATAGATAAGGAAAATTAAGTGTTTGGCTATGATCCCAAGTGGGTGCTTCTGCTTCTGAGGCTTAATTATGAGAGGCAAGAAACCAGGAGATCTTGGTTCTAATTGCCTTCCCCCGATTAGTCTGTGTGTGTCTTGGGGAAGTCCCAGAATCGGTTTCTTCCCAGGTAACGCCAAGGAGAGCTTGACTAAATAATCTAAAAGGACACACGGGAGTTGGGGCCAGATTTCTAGCAATAAAACATGAAATGTGGTTTTGGATGTTGTTACCATTTGCCACCTGGCTTCGGCATGGACCAAAACAAACCAAAAAAATGGTTCAAGGGTGGGAAAGAGATTATCCGCTCGAGGATAAAGAGTAATTTACAAACCAATACACTTGAGAAGATAATGTATTCAGGATGAAATGTATTCGTGAGCTTCAAAGTAGAAAAGGAGAGAAAAATAAAGGAAACATGAAAAGTCACAAAGACCAGGGAAAGACTCCTGTGTCCTAAGGGTGCTAATTTTGGTACGCTAAAAAGTACATTAGCTTTTGGGGGCTTTAAGGATGCCCATTTAAAGCACCACAGTGTCACCTGCTTTAATAGTAACCTTTACATGTGAAAAAACGTATTCCTCCTCAAATGTGCCGGTTACCCAAGGGAGACAGTTTGTTCTTCTGATAAAATAGGATGAACTTCATGTCCCGGCATCCAGGGTGTAAACAACTTCAAATTAGAACAGGTTAGGATTGACCACCATAAGCACAATTAGAAAAATTAATGAACCACTTAGAATTACAAATTTTACCTTTACAAAACGTTTTTACTATAAAATGAAACACACACCCAGATATAAATCCACTGGAAAGAATTCGTATTAGAGCAGACACATTCAGAATCTATGACTTCTCAAAAACAAGCACTACTCAACATTAAAGGTCATACCACCCCCAGACCAAACATTTTTTGTGTGTTTTTTACCAAACAGGACAAGCAGTAGTTTCAGGTTCTGTTCAAGTACATGATTGAAAATAGCAATGAGATATTTCCAAAGCACACACAGGGGGTATTTAGAACAATTATAAGAATTTACAGCCAACATTCAAAATACCTGGCAAGCTTTGAACAGGAAAAACACTTTTAGCTAAATCATGGAACAACACAGTGGTTATAGCATTAAGTGTTTGTTGCCCAGTGGAACACGGCAGATTAGTCATGACGAATACTCGATAATTAAATGTGCACAAAGAATTCTCCCGACTACAATGCATTTCACTCTACTTCACATTATAAAGGGCATATGTGTATCCAAATGTGTGAATACATTTCCAAGTCTATTCTTACTCTACTCTGTAAACTCTAATATGATGTAAAACTTTTTAAACACTAACAAAGAAAACAATGACAGCATTAGTTAAGGGTAGAAAAAAATGGCAGAACCCGACAGAACACAGATGATTCCCAAAGGTCAGAAATGAAAGTGCACCTGCAGATTTCAACCGTTATTAATTAATGAAGGCCAATTACGGGTGGACTGTGGACTGATGACTGTGGATGGGCAGGAATAATCTTACAGGGTATCTGAATATCCTAAGATGGCCTACTTGTGTCCCTGTTTGGTTCCCCGACATTTGCTACAGTCTCTGCCCGAGACCAAAAGCAAGCAGGTACATTTCTTCCCTGGGTGCTGGGCACAGTTCGCTTCAAAAAATTAAAAAAGAGGAATAAAGGGAAACAGAAAGGAAAAGGCAGAAAGATAAATGTGTCAAACCAAAAGAAAATTATCTGTGATGAGAACATTCTGCTGTAAGACTGCATGGGGCTTCCTGATCATTCTCAGCGCAACTCTCAAAAGACACCTCCCAAAGAGAAGAGTTTCTAAGCAACACATACGTTCAGAAGGAAGAAATTTTTTTAGATGTCAGGATTTTAGACCTCATCTTCGATCCTAAAAATGTGGGCAACGGGAAAAGGTAGGGTTCTCCTAATAGTTCCAAGCCTTTCTTAGAATGATGCTGGACACTGATTTTATGGATTTAGAATCCAATTCAGTCCAGTGTGCCTTTGAGCTTCACTGTAACTTTTCATAATACTGAGCAACGATGTGACAAGGTACCAAAATATGAAATAGTCAATGCAAATAAAGGGGAGGTTCACTCATGCATTTTAAAGGTGGAAAACAGTTTGGTGGTTCATCAAAAGGCTAAACAAGGTGGGGGGGGGGGGGGAGCACCGGTCTGGCTCAGTCAGTAGAGCATACAACTCTTGATCTCAGGATCATGAGTTTAAGCCCCACGCTGGGTGTAAAGATTATAAATAAATAAACTTAAAAAAAAAAAAAGCTAAACAAGGAATTATCATGAGTCAGCAATTTTACTCCTATGTCTACATCCCAAAAGAACTGAAAGCAGGGGCTCAAACAAAAACGTGTACGCTGATGTTCAGAGCAACACGATTTATTTACAGGAGCCAAAAACCGGAAACCACTCAAATACCATCAACAGATAAACAAAATATGGCATATCCGTAGAATGGAATATTATTCAGGCATAAAAAGGAATGAAGTCCCGATGCGTGCTACACAACATGAATGAACCTTACAAACATTATGCTAAGCGAGAGAAGACAACAAAAGGTCACATATTGCATGATTCCATGTATATAAAATATTCAGAATTGGTAAGGCCATAAAGACAGAAAGCAAGTTGGTGGTTGTCAGGAGCTGGAAGGAGGGGAGACTGGGGAGTGACTACGTAAATGGTTATGAAGTTTCCTTTTGAGATGATGAAAATGCTACAGAACACGATGGATTTGGTGGCTTCACATGTGAATGTATGAGATGCCACTGAATCATTCACTGTAAAATTACGAATTTTGTTATGTGAACCTCACCGCAATAAAAAAAAAAAAAGTTAACACTCTTGCCTTATAGCAGGTCAAGGGGCAAAGCTGTTAATATGGCTGATGCATCCATTCAACAAATGTTTACTGAGTCCCTACTATGCAAGACACTGCAGATAAAGTGATGAATAAAAACGTGACGCTGTCTCTGCCTTCAAGGAGCTCGGAGTGTAGTGACGGAGACCAGATAGGAAACAAATACTTCTACAAATCAGCTAAGTACCATGAATGATGGCCGTGCAGTGTCCTGAGAGCTGACCCGGCCAGGACCACATTCACAACCACACAACAACGCAAGCCTGATCAGATCACTCCTCCAGTCCCCTGCTTTCATAGTTTCCCACTGATCTTAAAACCGAAAATTAAAAACTTTACTCTGACCTGCAAGGTCTGGCACTGTCAGGTCTCTTCCTCCGGCTCCTCCAGCCTTGTAGTGCCCCCAGGCTCTCCTCCTTGTTTTCTCAGTTAGAGCCCATTGGCCTTCCTTCCATTCTAGGTGAGCCCCAGGCCCCGCCCCCGCTTCACTCCACACGGAATACTATCCCCTCTCCGAGACCTTGACTGTCTTAACCTGTAATTACCCTTCAGATCTCTCAGCTGTCACTTTCGCCTGAAAGCCTTCCCTGATGGCAACTCAAATGAAGAGAGCCCAATGACCTTTTCTCCAAAATCTATGTCTGCTACACAGAATTTACAATGAACAAAGCAAAAAGAAAATCTCAACTCAGCTTTTCAAAAAGCCGTAACTCCAAGTGTCCCCTAAATTCTCCTCCAACATTCTGCCCAAGAAACCCTTTATGAATTCCTTGACTTTGCAGAAAGTGTGTTTTTTTTTAAAACCTTCTGGTTAGTTTCAATAAAAAACAAGGCCGTGATTGTGACAATAAGAACTTTGTCGGTAGACAAGCTCATTAAACACTAATTTAATGTGACTGGTTATTGTGATGCCTTGTTAGCTGATCTATATACACTTCAGACAATTTTATGCAGAGCAGTATTCAGATTCATCATTTCCAGTTGATTAAACATGGTGGTTATGGTCATTTCTGGCAAAAAAAAAAAAAAAAAAGTCAGGCATCAGGCCAGCAATATAATCCTCAATGTAATATTGTTTCTGTGAAGAAAATCAGATTAGACTTCTATTACTTTGACTTCCATGGACATAACCTGCCATAACGTACAAGGACAAGGTATAGAAGGTCTTCAGGAGGGCCCGTCATCCAGCTAGTATGCACTATGGAACAGAGGCTAGGTCCAAGGCAAATACAATTCCAGTCAGCCAGCCATGCACTGGGCTCTTTCCCAGTCTACCTCATTTAATAATCATAAACTGGGGCAGGGTATTTTTTGCAACATTGATTTCTCTGCGAGCAGCAGAGAGAAGTATCACTGACATATATAAAGTCCCCCCACACAAAAGACTGCTGAAGTTGTCAAAGGACGTTTATACAATATTAAGATTATCCCTGTGCTTCTTGGAAGTAAAAATAAACTGCATTTTTTTTTACTTTTATTATTTTTTTTAATGTTTATTCCTTTTTGAAAGACAGAGAGAGACAGAGCACAAGCAGGGGTGGGGCAGAGACAGAGAGGGGGGACACAGAATCCGAAGCAGGCTCCAGGCTCCGAGCTGTCAGCACAGAACCCGACGCGGGGCTCGAACTCCCAGATCGCGAGATCGTGACCTGAGCCGAAGTCAGACGCTTAACCAGCCGAGCTACCCAGGCGCCCCAGAAAATAAACTGCATTTTTGAAAATAACATCTCAGTGATTAACAGATATTTTTTGTATAGTCTTTGGGAGAACAACTTGTAATGAAGCTTGCACAAAGGGTTTACTCGTAAGTGAATCAACAGCAGCATGTAACCGGCACCACTAATTCTTAGATCGCAGCTTCCAGTCTGTAAGAACGCTATCGAGAAATCAACCCCAAATCCGGATACCCTCCTGTGAGTGGAAAACAAGACTAGTAAATTCTTTCAGCAGTTTTCAGGTTGATATGCCTGTTGGTTCAACGGGCTGGGAAAGAAAGCTATTTGTTCAAATGAAACTTCAAATAAGAAGATTAACACCTAACACTCAAGAGCAGCACAGCTGTAAGGAAAATCTCTCCTTCATCAATGCTCAAAACCCATCCTAGTGAATTTCCTCCCTTCAGTTTTTGCTACCCCAAGGCTGAGACTACAGTGGATCTTTTGTGGGAAACAACTCAAACACATAACAAGTGGTCTATTTCAGCCACGAAAATCGACTTACCAAAATTTTTAGCCATTCTGATAGTACGAAAGTAGAAATGAGAAAAGTAGAAACGAGAAAAGTAGAAAGAAAGAAAGAAAGAAAGAAAGAAAGAAAGAAAGAAAGAAAGAAAGAAAGAACGAACGAACGAACAGGTTAAATGCTCTGGAGCTGACAAATAATGGATTTTTTTTTTTTAAGTGGTAATTTCCCTAGGAAAAATCCTTCTTTCTTCCTATTTCCCTTGGCTAACCGTGTTCCCGAGACTGAGAAATCTCTGGTTATCACGCAAAGAAGATGAGCCCCTGGCTCCGTCGGCCCCCCACACCTGGCCTTGCCCAGAGTACATGAGCACATTTGAAATGCCATTGCCTCCACCTGCCCCCCTCCAAGGCTACCGATCCCCCCCCCCCCCCGCCACCCTGCCAGTCAGAGGCTTTCCCCCTCATCTCACTCTTTCACCAGTCACCACCATGGCAGGTCTCTAGTCAGCAAGCAGGGGCAGACTGGAGGACACCCCAATCACTTAGCTCCTTGGTCCTCTGCATGCTACCTCCCACTGGCCTCTGAGCTGGGGTCGCACCCCAATGCAGGCGTCTCATCTCACGGGGTTGACAGGAGAACACGGGAAGGACGGAAGCGAAGGGAGTGTCCAAAGCCATGCGAGGCACACTACGTGACCACGGAAGCAGGAAGGAAGAAGGGGGGCTGCTGAAATGCAGAGACTGACTAGGGCCAGGGAGAGTTGGTCTGGGAAGATTTCCAGGTTGATGCACGTCAGAGCCTTGGGTAACTCTGGCCTCTTTTAATCCCGACTATGATCAAATTCATTTCCACGTCGATTATATATTTCACACGTGCCGTGCTACCAAACCGGAATCTGGATACAGTGACAGGATTTTACTTGTAGTCATGTACTGTGCTTGGTTTCAGGGCTTCTCTAACACAGCCTGACCTTTCCTAGTCATTCCAACTACATTTTCTACTAGTCATCCCCGGCGAGAAGGCTCCGCTCCTACCAAACTGGTCTCCCTCCTCATTTTCCACGCATCTCAGTTTATTCCCAACTGCTGTTCTCCTGGACTGAAATTACCTGCACGAGTCTCCGTGAAAGTAAACTGAAGGTTCAACTATGCCAAATTCAGCCGTCTCATCAAGAGACCCTGTAACATTCAGAGGGCTGTAGATACATAAAACTGGCAAACCTTTACATATTGGCTTCCCCCCTCAAGGTGATTAGCCATTGATTCTTAGACCTCTGTGTCTGATACTTTGAGTATACATTCGTGATTTGCTTCCTCAATAAGGATAAGCCACACCTAGGGGCGCCTGGGTGGCTCAGTCGGTGAAGCGTCCGACTTCGGCTCAGGTCATGATCTCACAGTCTGTGAGTTCGAGCCCTGCGTTGGGCTCAGTGCGGACAGCTCAGAGGCTGGAGCCTGCTTTGGATTCTGTGCCTCCCTCTCTCTCTCAAAAGTAAATAAACATTAAAAAAAAATTAATAGGATAAGCCACACCTGAGTGTGTGTTATAAAGAGATGAAGACTTCTGTAGATGGATAGAAAAATAGATGGACAGAGTGACAGGAGTACAGACAAATCAATATGACTCATCATCTGACTAAACAGCCTGGCCCCATAATCACTATACCATTTAGAGGCATTTGAGATCACCAAGGATCATCAAGCTATGAGCTGAGATGAGGATATGATTTGACCACGACTAGAGTCTCAAAGTTTAACCGTGTCATAAATATCTTCTAATGGGTGTACTTTTGATGTTCAAAATTCAGAGGCATTCTGACCTTTTCATTCTAATTACCTTCTTTCAGAGAGCCTGGAAATTACCAAGTGGTTTCAAAGTGGTTACACAGGGGCACCTCGGTGGCTCAGTCGGTTGAGCGTCTGACTTCGGCTCACGTCATGATCTCACGGTTCGTGGGTTCGAGCCTCACACCGGGCTCTGTACTGACAGCTTGGAGCCTGGAGCCCGGTTCAGACCCTTTGTCTCCCTCTCTCTCTCTGCCCCTCCCCCACTTGTGCACGCACGTGCGCTCTGCCTCAAAAATAAATAAACATTAAAAAATATACATATTCCAAAGAGATGGGGAAGGAAGAGGAGCATGCTGGCTGGGCATGTGGGTTCTGGAGCCAGATACATGGGTTCAAATTCTGGTTCTGCCACTTATTTACAAAGTGACCTTGGGCAAATTCCTTAACCACATCATGTCTCGATTTCCCTATCTATATAAATGAGGATGATGTTGGTAACTTACGAGACAATTAAGAGGCAGTGCCTTCAAACACTAAATACTCAAATGTTAGTTGCTGTTACATAGCACAGGGGAATAGGAAATTCTTTGCTGCCACTAACCTGTTGCTTCCAACACAGATAAAAAAAATGTCCACATAAAAAAATGCAATCCTAAAACAGATAACTGAAATATATCTTCAGGGTTATTATACTTGCAATACGGTGGCACAGATGAATTCAATGTGAACATTTGCGCAACCGGAATAAAAACAGAGATACAATCTTTGTAAAATGGAAGCAGAGGGAAAAAAGCATGCTTATAAAATCAAAATGATCACAAATATTTCCTTAAATGACCTATGCCACACTGACCAGATAATACTTAATGAGCACAGGAGCATAAAACAGAACAGTACATTATGACTTTACTCAGGATTTCAGTGGAACGAGAAGACCTATAGGTCATTCAAAATGCTTGCAAAAAGAACTAAAGCGAATTTCAAAAGGCTCCTCAAAGGTTATGATAAATGACTCAGCTTAGGGTTGGAATTCAGGGAGTATCAGAGAGTGGGAGGGCTCTGGCTGAGGCACTAGGTTGAAAGCAGAAATAAACAGCAAGTGTAATCAAATGTCCACAACGACGAAATAGCACAAGGCTGGGTGCTGAGAGTGACAGGAAAGCACATATGCAGGCAGACAGGGTGAGAAAACGTCCCATCCCGGGAAGAAGGTCCTCAGAAGCAGTGAGCTGCTGGGGACACAGACAGGGCCACAAGGTTAGACCTGGAAACAGCCGGCCTCTGACATTCACCTTCTACTGCCCTTTCAAACCAGGTCAATTAATATGTGCAAAGGGAAGACCCCCAAAACCAAAGCCCTGTCCTTTTCTAGAAGTGAAACAAGTATTTAAAGAGCATCAGAAGAGCTGAGAGCACAGTGATGACCATCATTCCTATGCTAAACATGGAGGCTCTTTCAACAGAAGCCTCATGCTTCACCCTGTTTTCCCATTCACAAAATGTGGCTCCCGGTGAACGGGGGGGGGGGGGGGCACTACGGGGCACAATGCAATCAGGAATCAGGAATCCCTCCAGAGCTTAGATTTAGAGAAACCGCCAGAAATAGTTCTGCTTTCCTGTTAATGTGTTTAACAGTTGATCTTTGTGAATCTTTGGAATCGCTTTTAAAACATGCTTATGCTTGCCAAGCAGGCAGTCCCATTCATCTTTGATATGTGTGAATGGATTTGCTTTGCGAATAATTAAGTTCAAGAAAGAAACTCCGACAGCAAGATGAAAGTTGTAGGCCACTCCGGATTGCTCAGGCCGTGTGATAATCTCTATCATATAAACGTCACTACGAACCTTCTAATTTTAATGTGCTCTTCCAAAAGTAAGATTATCTTATATATTTATACTTAAAGGTTCATAGTAAAGGACTGTACATCGCTTGACCTCAGC
This sequence comes from Acinonyx jubatus, assembly GCF_027475565.1. Taxonomy (NCBI): domain Eukaryota; kingdom Metazoa; phylum Chordata; class Mammalia; order Carnivora; family Felidae; genus Acinonyx; species Acinonyx jubatus. The sequence goes on from NC_069389.1 coordinate 111,976,763, forward strand.
CTCTAGCTGTTACCTGGTATATTATATGACAAACAGGAGAAAGATTTACCTTCTTAAATAATACCCCCCACCCCCAAGAATTCCTAAACAGCTACATTGTACAATTTTGTGGTATCTGTGGCTATAAATCTCCCTAATAATCACCACTGGACCTGGGTTAGTAGACTGAAGTCTACCTGATAATCAGGATTAAAGAGCTAATCAAAACTGGCTTTGTAAATGTTGAAGTAAAGTTGAGTTCAGTAAATGTGGCATAATGCAATCCACCAGGTAACTCGTAAGATTTACTTTTGCCATCATTCTTTCTGTTTTCTTTGTAAATAGATAAATGGATATTTATTTAGATGAATAAACACCCAACCACCCAATTGCTATAGTGAAAACAGGATTTGGGCTCTGAGGGTGACCATAAAACACTATGAAGAGACTTCTTCATTTACTCCCAGGAATAAACATTTAAAGCTTGATTAAAAAAAAAAAACGTCACTGCGAGGTGATGGATATGTCAGTGAATCTCATTGTGGTAATCATGTGTGTATATATATATATATATATATATATATATATATACACACATATATATATACACACACATATATATGTATGTATATGTGTATATGTGTATATGTATATGTGTATATATATATCTCTTTTTTAATCATCACGTTGTAAGCCTTCAATTTACACAATGTTATATGCCAACCAAATTTCAATACAGTGGGGGAAAAAATTAAATGTGAAAGTAACACAAAGTATACCAAAACTAAGGATTTTGGCTACACTTCTAAAACAACATGTTTATCGTTACAATTTGTAATTCGAACAAAGCGGACTCACGGTAGTTAAATAAAATGAACGTCAGGGTTTGGGGCAAGAAACACATCAACTCGAACTCTAGTCAGGCTCAGACCCAGACACCAACTGAGGAGGTTAAGGGCTGGTGGGAGGTTCTCCCTTGGCACTCTGGGCTACTCGCCTGGCATCTCCTGCAGATGTCTTTATCCCCCCAAACTTGGCAACCTCCAAACCAATTAGTCCAACCCAGGTCTCCCACCCAACTGCCCATCCTCATGCTGCTACTACTTGGCCCTTTTCTCCACCTCCTGCCCCTGGAGTCCACTGTTCCCCTTCCTTCCCTCTCTCCTAACCCACTGATTAAACTGAGGGCTACCCACTCCGCCATCCTGGTTAATCACAGTCTACACCCTTAACATCAGGAAACCTTCCCTACAAATACTTGCCTTCCCTAAGACTTGGCTTGCTTTCTCTTTTGAATAGAACCATGTTTCATTGACAAGTTAGGGCCACGACGGACAGCTTCCAGAACAGAAAGAAGACCGTCCCAAGGCGATGGAGTTTAAACTTGCGGCAGCCAGGTTAAATATTCCTCCTCACCCTCTCTCAGCACGATCCGCTCCAATCCTCTCCTAATCCTTCTCAAGGGCAGCCAGGTCCTCACGGGCCTCAGAAAACTCTCCTTCCTCCACGCCCTCGTCCACACTGCAGTGAACAAAGGCACGCCTGGCATACGTTAAAGTCAAGCTTGCAGTTCAGGGGAACCCAGGCCTCATCAATGGCTGAGGTGCTGCTCAGTGGGCACATGGCCCGCTGCATTTTGGGACACCTGGCTCTCTTCTGAAGACTCTTTCCCAGAGGGGTATGAGTCAACCTCTCTCGCCTCCTGTGGCTTAAACAGGCCATTAATCCAACCTCATGAAAAGTCCTCCCTTTGGGCTCACGCCATGTGGAGATACAAGCTTTCTCGCCTCTCCTCGTTATGGATATCATGTCTCCTGGACGTTTCCCTTCGTCTGGGTCATTGGCAGCCTTTCCATCCCATCTCCTGCCATCATCCTATGAAATTTTAATGTTCATGTGAACAATGTACTCCATATTCCTTTCATAGTTCTTGGACTTCCTTATCTCTAGTGACCTTCATCATTTCTATCTATCATCTCTGGTCACATAGTGATATCGACTGGAGACTTTGAAATTTAGCCTTCAGTCCTTATTCTCTAGGCCAACTCTTGCCACACCCTTAGAAATTCCATAGTTCACATGGACAACTCACCCAGAAACCTAGATTTTCAAGTCCCACGCTTGTGCTCCGAGGATCTTCATCTTTGCTCTTCTTTAGCCAACTATGCTTTGGTGACGGACTGGGATTTGTTATCGCCTACTGTTTCACCTCTGACACCTCAAAGAACAGCAGCTCTCTCTCGCTCTCTCTCCTTCTCTCCCCCCTCTCAGCTTTTCAGCTCTTTCACTCGCACTACAAAAACACTCTTTAAAAACCTCTAGTCTCTTGATCCCACCCTGTTTCTCAAACTCCTTCCTTTCACTTCCCTATGAAGTCTGAACATCGTGCTGACTCGTGGAACCTATTCTCTCACTAGCTCCCTCAATTCTTTCCCAAAGTGGCCTTCTGCCATAATTCACCTACAAAGCCCTACATCTAGGACCAATCTCAGAAACTGCTTTCTCTACTCCCGCAAGAAGGAAGCAGAGAACAGGTTTGATGAAACCACACTAACGTGAAGAATGATGCCGTTACAAATTCCTCGGGGTCATTCCACAAACTTAGGTGTTGTTCATCCCACTCTCCACTTACACTCGACATCCAAAGCTCCATGACTCCTCAAGCCCCCTGCCACACTCCTCTCTATGTGGGTGAGCTTGCTCCTATATCCCTTAAAAAACTCACGGTCAACTGGTGGGCCTTTCTTCACATTTCCTTGTGCGTGCACATCAACTGTTTCCCTCGTTCCAGAAGACAGGACCTCTTCGCCTGTTCAACACCGCTAATGAGCTTCCCCCTATGTTCCTGATCTCCATGTTCCCATCTTTTGGCACCAATGATGATCCCATCTCCCCTATGTTGTCAGCTGCTTCACATCCACTCTATCTCCCCCTGGTTCCTTAACTTTAAGGTCCTTATTTTTCTCAAACACAAACACACTTTCCTTGATAGAGAACCCGCTTTCACCCTTACCTCACTCCTGCCCTACAAAGGCCCAGTATTCAAAGTAAAGCTCCTTTCAAGCCTGGGTGGCTTGGTCAGTGGAGCCCTCAAGTTTTTTTTTTTTTTTTTAATGTTTTGTTTTTGAGAGGGAGAGAGAGAGAGAGAGGGAGAGAAAATGAGCGTGGGGGAGGGGCAGAGAGAGACCCAGAATTCAACGCAGGCTCCAGGCTCTGAGCCGTCACCACAGAGCTCCATGCGGGACTTGAACCCACAAACCGTGACATCACGACCTGATCTGAAATCGGACACGTAACCTACTGAGCCAGCCAGGCGCCCTGAGGGTCTGACTCTTGATTTGGGCTCAGGTCATGATCCCAGGGTTATGGGATTGAACTCCACCCATGTCAGGCTCCGCACTGAGCATAGAGCCTGCTTGAGATTCTCTCTCTTTTCTCTTTCTTTGTCCCCCCTCTCCCCAGCTCGTGCTTTCTCTCTCTCTCTCTAAAAAAAAAAAAAAAAAAAAGTAAAGCTCCTTTAGGGCAGGGATTTGGGGTTTGTTTTGATCACTGGCACATGGTAGGAGCTCAAGTACTCATTGAATGACGCTTTCTCTCACCTTCTCTTCCTTCTCTCAGCCTGCTGTCCGGAAGCTGCTTCCTGCCCCCATACTCCCACAGCTCTAACTTGCCAGATTGAATGGACACGTCCGTATTTAAGCTTTCTAATACTGACACTAGTAAACTGTCATCTCCTTAGTGCTTTCTCCTTTGCTTCCAGAACATCGCACCTTCTCTTACCTCTCTAGACATTCCTTTTAAGTCTCCCTTGCCAAATCTGCTTGTCCGGCCCCCACACTAAACGACCACAGGTTGGTGTTTCCCTGGATTCAGTCCTCAGCTATGTCTTTCACTACTCTGTGTGCTCTTGCTAAGTAACCTAATCCACATGAGTGGCTTTAACTATCATCTACATGCTAGCACCGAACAAGCTGTCTGTCTTTAGTCCGGACTTCTCTTCTGAGCTCTACAGACATAGAAAACAATGACAACCACTGGCATTTTTAAAAATGTTGATATTTATTTATTTTTGAGAGAGAGAGAGAGAGAGAGAGAGAGAGAGAGAGAGGGAGGCAGGCAGGAGGAGACAGAGGGAGACAGACAGAATCCCAAGCAGGCTCTGCACTGTTGGTGCCGAGCCCAATGTGGGACTCGATCTCACAACCATGAGATCATGACCTGAGCAGAAGTCGGACGCTTAACTGACTGAGCCACCCAGGCACCCCAGCACTGGCATTTTTGAGGGCTTACATTCCAAAGCACAATTCTAAGCTGCTTCTATGTACTTACTCACCACGTAAAGGTGAGGGAGTCAAGGCAGAGAACGGAAAGCAACTTGCTCAAGGTCACATAGCCAGCTAGCAAGCAGTGGAGCTGGTAAAAGAGGACCATGAGTACTTTTTAAAACAACAGCTTTATGGGTATAATTCACATATCATAGAATTCATTTGTTTAATGATGCAATAGTTTTCAGTATGTTCACAATGTGCAACCATCCTCACAATCTAATTTTCGACCATTTTCATCATCCTAAAAAGAAACCTGGTACCCTTTCATTAGTAGTCACTGACACGAGTACTTTTTAAAAAAAGGAATCTCTACACCCAACATGGCTCGAACTCAGCACTCCGAGATCAAGAGTTGCGTGCTCTTTCGGGGGCGCCCGGGTGGCTCAGTCAGTCGAGCGTCCGACTTCGGCTCAGGTCATGATCTCACGGTTCGTGAGTCCGAGCCCTGCATGGGGCTCTGGGCTGATGGCTCGGAGCCTGGAGCCTGCTTCGGATTCTGTGTCTCCCTCTCTCTGCCCCTCCCCTGCTTGCGCTGTCTGTCTGTCTCTCTCTCTCTTTCAAAAATAAACATTAAAAAAAATTGTTTTAATGTACATATATCAGCTGTCACAATAATAAAGATTATTTTTATGTGTTTTCAAGGGAGCTTTCTACCAGGATTCGATTTACGTGTATGCTACACCAAACCCAAAGAAGAAAGAGCTACATATTCCTAAAACTAGACAAATATTGCAGCCTTAATGTGCTACCGGGAGGCAGCCACACTCAATCCTCACAGGAATAACAGTAAAAAGGAGAGTATCTTTAGTAGACTGAAAAATGACCTCTCCTTACAGACACAATTTTACACGACACGTGTCTAGTTACATGAAAAATGAAACCGATTGTTTAAAGCCAGGGAGTCTATAAATGGCAATTATCAACCGCATACATGACACAAATGAAAAGAAACTGCTTAAAAGAATAAAATGAAAAAGGCTTTTTCCAAACGGAGGCGTTCATCAGCCTTCTAATGAGTGTAATTAGAGAATGTATTTCCATGCTGTTCCAGGTGGAAAGATACAACATGAGTAAAACTGCCCTGCTGACGCTCCTTGCCCAGGGACTGCAGAGCACGAATGCGTTATTTCCGATCTAATGTGCCATTTGAAGACTCGGGAGAGACCAAGAAAGAAAAAGAAGTAAGATAGGTATGTAGTTTTTAAGCGATAGGAGGAAAGAACAACCACTAAAGAAAAGCAGCAGCATCTAATTTTATGGAACAATTCTTTCAAACGTCTTGTTTCGCGTTCTTCCCTTTCATATAGACTGTGCCTCGTTTGAGGTTCAAAATGCATTACTTTAAAGTTAATCAGATTCAGATCCCACAGCTCCTAATGATCTTGAAACCATCATTGGTGTAAAAGGGTAGCTCTTTATTCCCATCTGGGATGAAGTATGATAAGGATGAACTCATCTATCAGAGACCTGTAGACATGTTGTTCAATTTAACAATCATTAACTGAGCACCTACTATGCCCTAGTTTCCACACTGAGTGCTGGAGACTAGAGAGGAAGAAGACAGAATCCCTTACCTCACAGGTAAGTAGGGGAGGAGACATATATCTAAGGGAGGCAGAATATCAGACTATAAGTAGCACAGCATGGATTGAACAAGACTACTCTGTTTTTAGACCAAGTTTCGACCCCAAATTTTGTTCTAAAAAACATGGTCAACCCAGCTGCAAAAGCCATGTGAGTCACGGCAGAAAGAGACTGTTCCAGAGGAAATTGAGAGGGGGGGAAAGGGTAAATCTGAGAAAGCATGATGGTATTCCTTCACTCACTAACTCAACCATTCCAGATAGCTGAAGATTAAGTACCTGCTATCTGGCAGGTTCAGAAGATATAAAGAAGAATGAGATGCTGTCTAATCTTCCAAGGCAGTCTCGATTTAGTGAGCACAGGAAACAGTGATACTGCAGGCTGACAAATGGAGGTAATGATGATGATGACCATATTTAGCATCTAGTAAAGATCTCCCGTGTGCCAGGTACTGTCCCGTGTACTTCATTCTATTAACTAATTTACCCCTTCTGACAAACCTATGATGGAGGTAGCTATTAGTTCCCCCATTTTATAGATGAGGCAACTGAAGCACAAAGAGGTTACAGTAAAACCTCTGTTTGGGAGCATAATTCGTTCCGGAAACATACTTGTCATCCAAAGCACTCGTCTATCAAAGCGAATTTCCCCATAAGAAATAACGGAAACTCAGATGATTCGTTCCACAACCCAAAAATAGTCATATGAAAATGATTACAATCCTGTCACAGAATACAAAATAACAAAGAAAATACAAGTTAACCTGCACTTCCCTTTGAAAACTTTCGTGGCTGGTGTGAGGGAGACCAGAGAGAGGAGGGTTATCGTGTAGGACGACTTTCACTATCACGAATGGATGTTGCCTACAGTAGAGGATTAATAAACTCTGGTCTTATACCGTATTTAATGTACGTGGCGATAAGGCAGCAGAGCAAAGGGTCTCTCTCTGCAGGCAGCCTGACCTAGAAAGAAGCAAAGCATCCTAAGCTTACTCTTGTCTGGATAAGCAAAGGACTGTCCGTAGGGGCCTTGAAGGGACAAAAGATACACTAGGGCCAGCTGTGGGCACCTTCCAACGTTCTGAAAAATCACGGATCTCTGCCAAACACTGCACCTGAGACCAAGCATCTGAGCATGGGAGACAATCACCCACAATCCCGCAGAGAGAGACACACACACACACACACACACACACAAAGAAGAACCGTTGGCTCAGTTGTGATCATGTGACATCCAGTGTCATGCACTACTCGTTATTGTAAGACATCGCTCGTTTATCAAGTTGAAATTTATTAGAGACGTTTGCTCGTCTTGTGGAACCCTCACAGAACAAGTTACTCGCAATCCAAGGTTTTACTGGCTGTGACTTATCCTCGGCCGGGTCGGCTAGAGAAGAACAGAGCCAAGATTTGCACGATGACAAACTGACTCAAGCTTAAAACCTTAACCCCAATACCACGCTGTCTTCAACAAATGCCTAAGTCAAGATCCTGTATATCCTGGATAATCAGCATCGCCGCAGAGCTATAAAGTAGGTTTCATCAGCCCCAATTCAGAAAGGAGGAAACTGAGGGGCAGAGGAGATCACTAAATCGCCCCAAGTCTTCCGGCCACGTAGCAGAGCCACAGTACAAATTCAAATCGGCGCTAAATCTCTTTCAGCGTTAGAGACGCCAGCTCTAACCACGCTGGAAAAGTAAACCACCACGCAGATCGTTCTTCCAGAGGAACAGCGTGACACCGAAAACATACTAGTTGTACAAATGCCTCGGGCACACAGTACCTTGGGGAGTACCTGGTGCAGCCTCTGCGTCTGCATTAAACAGCTTCCACAGAAACTAGTCATTCTCCAGGACCAGCAATACACCCTGCACTTTGATTTGCTCTGATAAGAACAGACACCCCCCGGGGAGGGGGAGTAGAAGACAGGCTGAAGGGTTGACATTCCGATGTAGTTGGCAGTGTGCTTGGGTCTGCCGTGGTTACACTGTGTGCCATGCGGCCACTTGTTCGGGGACGAGGCTTCTAAGTTACCTGGGGACTTTAATTTCAAAGTGATTTTACCTATGAATTCTACCACTTAGGAAAACAGATTTGTTCGCATCATTCCCGGGAAGCATGTAAAAAAACATGCTAGGAAGGTTTTATGTTTTTATTTTTATTATTACTAAAAACTTTTTTTTTGATGTTTATTTGTTTTTGAGAGAGGGAGAGAGAGAGAGACTGATCCAGAGTGTGAGTGGGGGAGGGGCTGAGAGAGAGGGAGACACAGAATCCGAAGCAGGCTCCAGGCTCTGAGGTGTCCGCACAGAGCTCGACGCGGGGCTCGAACCCACAAGCTGGGCGATCATGACCTGAGCCGAAGTCAGACACGTAACCGATGGAGCCACCCAGGTGCCCCACTAGGAAGATTTTATTAATGGAAAATGCAATGTTTCCAAAAATTGTTGAAACCACAAGAAAAAATTCCTCAACGTATTCTTAAAGAAAAAGTTATTAGCAAAAAAAGTATTTTAGAATAACAAACATATGTAACCAAGTTGAGGATTCTTTGCATATCAAAAATAATTCTGTAGTTACATTACATAAAATGAATCACAGTGTATGTGTGATATAAATACTAAAGTAGTTTTAGACCTATTAATTTTTACTGTACACATCCAACATACTTTCCAGTATGTTTTTAGGATTTAACTTCTTACAAATAGGGTTACAAGTTTTTTAACTTTAAGAAACGCAAGGTTGGAGGGGGGGAACACCTGGGTGGCTCAGTCGGTTAACCATCTGACTCCTGGTTTCAGCTCAGGTCATGATCTCACGGTTCGTGGGTTTGAGCCCCACTTCGGGCTCTACACTGGCAGCGTGGAGCCTGCTTGGGATTCTCTCTCTCTCTGCCCCCCCCACCCCAATAACTAACTAAATAAAAACTCAAAAAAAAAAAAAATAGCAAGGTTGTTTTTACTTTGTGCCAATTTTTGACAAGTAGCCCAAACTTGCCATTCAGGACAGATTAGCAACCTTTGGGATGAACAACAATGGTATGATTTCTTACCGGAGTATGTCACAGGATACAGACACTGGGGGGGTCAAAAACACCTTGGGCCACAACCCTAGCTCTGCCTCTAATTAGCAAGGTATGTCATATTTTGGCAGGCTACTTAACCACTCTGTTTTCCTCTATGTAAATTGGAGCTGTACTGTATTCCTAAAAGGATTAAACAAAATAACACACATACAGTGCCTGACCCATACATAGTTGGCACTCAGTAAGTGTTCATTTCTATCACCACCACCCACGTCTCCATTTTCTGGGGAGAAAAAAATTAAATACTACTTTTGCCAGATGGAGCTTAGTACACACACAGTTCCACTTTCCAAAATACCAAGATGAATAGTTTTCTGCCTTTTCAGCTTCGGGTTTCAGGAAAAAGAGTGTTTGGCCATCCTGGGCACATGCCAGTCTTTACAAGCCTGGAACAGTTTCTTTCCTACCTGCGAAAGACGGAGGGCTCTGAAGTTGGTGAGAATAAAGCAAGGGGTTAAAAAGGGTCTCTAACGGAACAGAGCCACCAGCCCAGAGCCAGCCTGGAATACCACGACAGCATCAGTATTCCTCCAAAACGGAAAGGGCTCCTAATCTCAGACTCTGAGTGGGCTTACTATTCTCATGAAAGTCAAAGTTCGACGGTTCCCCTTTTCGCCTAAAATGTTCACGGTATTCCTTGAGGTAGTCGCATATCTAAGTTAAGCACAAGCTGCGACAGTAATCATTAAAAATCCCAAACACTAATATGCGGAAGATAAGAGAGTTTGATAAATCTGTTTAAATGCCACTCAAACGTTTATTTCACCAGGAACGACCCGATACCTTCAAGTGTACAATACTAGACCAAGCTTTGGAAACGCAAAGACACACGTGCAGCTGTACTAAGTATCGGGAAGGCCAGCACCCTGAGAGAGGAGTAACGACAGCGAATGCTTACTGAGCATTGACTATCTACCAGGTTCTCCTGTAAGATGCTATACAGACCTATTTAATCTTCATGACAGCTTTGTAGTAAAAATGACTATTAGCCCCGTTGTACAGAAAAGGAGACCGAGGCACAGAGTGATCAAGTAACCTGTCCGCGGTTACACAGATAAAAAGTCACGAGTAGAACTTCCCTCGTGGAGCTGCTGTTCTAGTGCGAGCAGACAGACAATAAACGAGAAGGAAAATATATAGTAATAGCGCTAAGGAGAGCAGTAAATCAAAGAAGAAAAGTGTTGGGGGGCGGTCACAATTTCGAAGGCGGCCTCCCTGAGGAGACATCATGACTAAAGAAGGGACTCCCCACCTTGCTCACACACAGACACGAAGAAACCAAATGAAGATTTCCCCCGTGGCGATAGTCTCTAAAAACTCCAGAGGCAGCAGTGAAGACAGGCACTCACATAGATCATTATAATCCGGTGATGAATGTGAATTAATAATGAAGAGCTACAGGGAAGAGGGGGCAAAAAGGGTGCCTGACTCAAACCCAATTAGGGGTAGGCAACAACTTCCTGAATGTGATGCCCGAAGCAAGTCGTACAAAGATGAGCAGGGGTTTAGACTGAGAAGAGGGCAGATCTAGCAGAGGATGCGGCATGTGCAAAGGCCCAGGGGCAGGAGATGGCATGGAATGATTGAAGGATCTACAGGAGTTGTCCTGTTGCTGAAGGAAAACGTGTAAGGAGAATGGCAAGAGGCAAGGCAGGACAGGGACCAAGCAGTCTACAGTGCGGATGGCGGCACACGTTCCCCTCCAGCAGGTACGGCTGAAGGACTGGACCACAGGCTGCCGCTGCGAGCATGGGAGAGTGAACGGGAGTTATTGGAGCAAAGCACAGACAGGACTTGGAGGTCTAGTGCTGGGAAGACAGTAAATGAGGATACCATCCACTCAACCAGGGAAGGCAGGAGGACCAGAGCTGGGAACGGAGGTGACGAGCCGTTCTGGACGTAGCGCTGCTTCTGGGGAGCCTAAAGGAAAGCCCAAGGGACCTCTTCAGTAGGCAGCCCCAAATACCGGTCCAGGGCTTAGGGGAGGACTGGGGCGGTGATAAGGTCGATGTATTCTTCATCTGCTTACATTTAGCAACTGGGGGCATGACTTTGCAGATCCCCCACAAAAAGAGAGTCAAGGACAGATCTTTTTTTTTTTTTTCTTCTTCTAATAATACTATCGTCAAATTGGCTGACATACAGTGTGTAAAGTGCGCTCTTGGTTTTGGGGGTAGATTCCTGTGGTTCATCCCTTAGATACAACACCCAGTGCTCATCCCCACAGGCGCCCTCCTCAATGCCCATCACTCCCTTTCCCCTCTCCCCCACCCTCCATCAACCTTTAGATTGTTCTATGTATTTAAGAGTCTCTGATGGTTTGCCTCCCTCCCTCGCTGTGACTATATTTTTTCCCCTTCCCCTCCTCCATGGTTTTCTGTTAAGCTTCTCAAGATCCACATACGAGTGAAAACATAGGATATCTGCCTTTCTCTGACTTGTTTCACTCAGCATAATACCTAAGGACAGACCTTGAAGGAACAATATTTTAAGGGTCTTCTGTGGTTTTATAACCTGGACAATATAAACAACCTACACATTTAAGATGTATATAATTCAGTGGTCTATAGTATGTTCAAAGTCGGGCAACCATCACCATGATTCAGTTTCATAACATTTTCATGCCCTATAATAAACCTCTGTAAACCATTACACTCACTCCCCGCCACTGACCCCCTAAACCCCAGCGAATCAATAATTTACTTTCTGGGGCGCCTGGGTGGCTTGGTCGGTTAAGCGTCTGACTTCGGCTCAGGTCATGATCTCGCAGTTGACGAGTTCGAGCCCCGCGTCGGGCTCTGTGCTGACTGCTCAGAGCCTGGAGCCTGTTTCAGATTCTGTGTCTCCCTCTCTCTCTGTCCCTCCCCTGTTCACAGTCTGTCTCTGTCTCAAAAATAGACGTTAAAAAAAAAAGAAAATTTACTTCCTGCCTATTCTGAGCCTTTTGTATAAATGGAATCATACACTGGGTGGTCTTTTGTGTCTGACTTCTTTCACTTAGTGTAATGTTTTCAAGGTCCATCCATGTTGTGGCATGTATCAATACTTTGTTCCTTTCTATGGATGTACAGTACCCATTGTATGGATGTACCACATTTTCTTTAGGTATGCATTCATGGGTTGGTGGACATTTAGGTTGTTTTCACCTTTTGGCTACTATGAATAATGCTGTTATGAACATCTGTGTACCAGTTTTTGTATGGACAGGTTTTCACTTCTCTTGGGCATACACCCGGGAGTAGAACAGCTGGGTCCTAGGGTAATTTCATGATTAACTTTTTTTATTAAAAACATTTTTTTTTTAAGTTTATTTCTTTTGAGAGACAGAGAGAGCAGAGGAGGGGCAGAGAGAGAGGGAGAGAGAGAATCCCAGGCAGGCTCTGTGCTGTCAGCATGGAGCCCAGTGCGGGGCTTGAACTCACTAACTGTGAGATCATGACCTGAGCCGAAACCAAGAGTCAGACACTTAACCGGCTGAGCCACCCAGGTGCCCCTAAAAACACTTTTTAAAATGTTTATTGTGGAGGGGGTTTATTGCGGGGGGGGGGGGGGGGGGAGGGAGGCAGAAAATCCCAATCAGGCTCCTTGTTGTCAGCACAGAGCCTGACACAGGACTCGATCCCATGAACTGTGAGATCCTGACCTGAGCTGAAACCAAGAGTGAAATGCTTAACCAACTGGGCCACCTAGGTGCCCCATCACGATTAACCTTTTTAAGGAACGACCAAACCATTTTTCGCAACGGTTACACCATTTTGCATTCCAAATAACAATGTAGGTGGGTTCCAATGCCTACGCATCCCCACCAGCATTACTTCTTTCCCTTTTTTCTTCTAAACGGTAATCCTAGTGGGCACGAAACAGCGTCTCGTTGTAGTTTTGATGTGCACTTCCTGAACAACTAACGATGTTGAGCACTTTCTCGTGTTCGCTGGCCAGTCGTAGATCCTCTTTGGAGAAATGTCTATTAAAATCCTTTGCTCAGTTTCCGATTGGACTATTTGTCTTTTTGTTGTCGAACACACACTGTTCTGGAGGCTTCACTCTGATGCTTACTACCTGTGGGACCTTGCACAAGTCATTTAACCTTTTCCTAATCTGTTACCTCATCTGCACATTGGGAACAATTTATACCGATCCCCTAGCGTTGTGAGGATTGTATATGACAATGTTAGTAATCATTAAATGACAGCTATTATTGTTCAAAAGAGTATTTAAACGCATTTTTAGATACCTATGTTCAAGTGTGTAATGGTCTTCATTCTTACCGTTCCAAAAGTTCTTTTTACACTGATTTCAAAATTATGAACTCTCAAATAGAACTATCAAAATGTAAACTTTTAATAACATCGTTAGTCCAACTTTTAAAAATAGCTTGTGTGATTCTACAAACAAGAGTAAAGAAAGACGTAGGGCTGTCTGGGTGGCTCAGTTGGCTTAAGCATCCAAATTCAGTTCAGGTAATGATCTCACAGTTCGTGGGTTTGAGCCTCACACTGGGCTCTCTGCTGTCAGCACGGAGCCCTCTTGGGATCCTCTGTCTCCCTCTCTCCCTGCCCCTCCCCCGTCCATGCTTTCTCTCTCAAAAATGTATAAACGTTAAAAAAAAAAGTAAATAAAAATGTAAAAGGATGTTTAATAGCACTGTTTATAACAGTAAAAACATTAACTAAATGAATCCAAGTGTCTCTCAGGAAAGTACTGTTTAAACTAACTACGGAATATCCAAATAATGGACTACTGTGCAACTGTTAAAATACAGGAGTGGCCTGATATGTACCAATATGAAATCATCTCTAACGTGTATCAGGTGAAAAAGCAAATTGAAAAATATGATACTTTGAATGATACCAACCATACATAAAAAAAATCTATGTTACGTGCATGTGTGTGTTTATGCTCACACAAACATGAAAATAATCTGAACACCTAGACAAGAAATCTAACAGTGGTGCCAAGCTTTTTATACCTTCTAGTTTTAAAAATGTTTCGGGGTGCCTGGGTGGCTCATTCGGTTAGGTGTCTGACTTCTGCTCAGGTCATGATCTCACAGTCCGTGGGTTCGAGCCCCACAGTGGGTTCTGTGCTGACCGCTCAGAGCCTGAAGCCTGCTTCGGATTCTGTGTCTCCCTCTCTCTCTGGCCCTCTGCTCATGCTCTGCCTCTCTCTGTCTCAAAAATAAATAAAAACATTTGAAAAAAATTTAAAAATGTTTAACCACAGGGCACCTGGGTGGCTCAGTCAGTTAAGCCTTTGACGTGATTTTGGTTCAGGTCACGATCTCCCAGACTGTGAGACAGAGCCCCATGTCGGGCTCTGCGCTGACGAGGAGTCTGCTTGGGATTCTCTCTCCCTCTCTCTCTGTCCCTACCCTGCTCATGCTCTCTCTCTCAAAATGAATAAATATTTTTAAAATGCTTAACCGCATATAATACTTTGCAATTAACAACACTGATTATTGACTGCCAATCAATTTTGTCTCAATCACATCTGTCCTAGTTATATAAGATACAAATGAAAGAGACAGACCCTAGATGAAATCACTGTTATTAATTTTTAGGATAAAAATTGATCTAAATTTTGTGTTACTAATAAAGTACACTTTAGTCCCTGCTTGGCTGACACAACTTGAGTGCTTTAAGACAATCCAAGGAATTAAAATCCAGGTGTGACATCTTTAAACAACTAAAAATGGATTTTGTCCACAATAACTTTCGAAACAACTGCATCTGAAATGAGCAACAGTAAACTTGATGTAAACGAAGACTCACCAAAACACCGGGTAAAAATCCAACTTTATAACAGTTCCTATAATCTACCAAATACTCCCCCCCCCCCGTAGGTTTCGCGTGGTTCTTTTTTTTCTTTAACTTTTTAAAAAGTTTATTTATTTATTCTGAGAGAGACCGTGACTGCGCAAGCAGGGGAGGGGTAGAGAGAGACAGAGAGACAGAGAATCCCAAGCAGGCTCTGCACTGCCAGTGTAGAGCCTGACGCGGGGCTCGCACCCATGAAGCAGTAAGATCATGACCTGAGCTGAACCACGAGTCTGATGGTCAACCGTACTGGTACTGCCCGCCGATCTGCTCTACAATTTTCAAAGAAATTTGTACTTTCAGGATTTTCCCAGAAAAGACAAGGAAGAGAGGGTGGGGTGGGGTAACTGTTATCTTCCAATGCTTCTGGACAATTCACTTAACAAACTGATGGGGGGAAACAGTGACGTGGGGCTGCCGTGAAAAAGTGGGGCTTGAGCTTCAGAATCAGCACTTTTAGCACAGAATGCTTTGCCTTGTCCAAAGCATCCCCAGATATACAATCTAATTATTTAAAGTTACTGAGCATAATGGATTTTTTAGTCTGATGCAGCAATTTGCATGAATTCATGTGACCAGAAATGTGTTTATTTTCCAAAGAAAATGACCTCCCAAGAGGAAAGGAAACCACCCAGCCAGAGGGCCTGTTTTTCTTTTCAACACAGCTTTCTCATCTCCAAGTTGCCCAATATTAATCTCTGTCTAGTTTTATATAGTGGAGCGGACCTCAAGTGCTTTAAGAGATATGGTCACATGTTGTTTAAGGCATGCGAAATTCTTTTTAAAATGTCTATGGCTTTTTATTTCAACACCGAATACATGTTTGTAAATCTGGGTTTGATGCATAGTTTTTTTTTTTCTTCCTAAAAAAATCACTAGCATGACTATAGAGATTAACATAAAAGTTGACTGGCTCCATCATAAAGACAGAAAGTAGAGCGGTGGCTGATAGGAGTTAGAGGAAAGGGAGAATGGTGGATTATTATTTAATTAGTACAGTTTTGCAAGATGAAAAGAATTCTGCAAATGGATGGTGGCGACTGTTGCAAAACAGTACGAACGCACTTAATGCCACAAAACTGTACACGTACAAGTAGTTAAGGGGCGCCTGGGTGGCTCAGTCAGTTGAGCGTCCGACTTCGGCTCCAGTCACGCTCTCGCGGTCCGTGGGTTCGAGCCCCACGTCGGGCTCTGTGTTGACAGCTCCGAGCCTGGAGCCTGCTGTGGATTCTGTGTCTCCCTCTCTCTCTACCCCTCCTCCTCTGTTCATGATCTCCCTCAAAAATAAACATTAAACAGTAGTTAACATGGCACTTTTCGTCTGTTATGTGTACCACAGTTAAAAGTGGTTTTACAAAACTAAACTTCCTTCTTTCGGAAGCATCATTACCAAAAAAAGTCGACTGTCTCCAAGGACACTGGGGTTAGAGTGCCGCCCCCCCCCCCCCATGAGTCCTGAACCACGATTCCAATTCCTCGAGCCCGAGGACCAGGAAGATCAGAAATACAGAGCTGATGGCAGCAGCTGTGTGCAAGAACTCCCAGCTCTGCTCCAAACTACCGACTTGGACGAGTCGTTTGAACTCTGTCCTTCAGTTTCCTTGCCTGTAAAATATGGAAAATGACAGTACTTCAACCTCACCAGGTGTTTCTGAAGATGTACTGAGAGAATTCCGGTGGAGCACCCACGACACTCGGTTGATTTCCCCCAAATGAAGGGAGAGGCATTCGTGCCCGTCTTGGCAACGGGGTTAAGAGGACAAGTGGATGTGTGTCACTGTATGTCGCCACTCAGGGCCGATTCCAGGCCTTCTCCCCAGTGGCTGACCGATTACAGGGATCTGGGGGCTCTAGGCTGAATCCAGGTTTTCTCAAAGGATGCTTCTGAGACGGTCAGCAAGACACTCCCCGGGGAACCTGGTCAAAATGCAGAGCCCTCTGTCCCGAGCCAAAAACCCAGTGAATCCCAATCTCTGGGGGTGAGGCCTGGGAATCACAACCATACCCGTCTCTAATCGGACTAAATGAGGGGAAGGGGAAACCAAAGGGGGTCTGGCTCTGCAGTAAGGCTTCCTCATTTCTCCCGCTCTGATTAACTTTACTAGCAGATGGTACATGGATCTTGACATCTATTTCCATGACCAGCCAAACGTCTTGTCTATTTTTCTTCTTCCTCCTCCTCCTCCTCCTCCTCCTCATCTCGTTCTTTGATGGAAAAGCATACCAGCCAAATTTAGGACTCAATCCTCTCGCTATCATATCACTTTCATTACCAAATGTCATGTCCTCAGAATAAAATCGCACAGACTTAGGTGACTAGAACGTCTGTCCATCTCTAGGATCTGCCTCGCTTCTCGTCTGGCCACCAGAGTTCTGGTATTTATTGCTCTTCTCACGCTCTTTAGCCAAGGAAAGAAAAGGACCTTTGAAGGACCTTCCTCAGGGTAAACAAGATAACAGCCCGGGGATTCTTTTGAGAACAATGACAATAATCCTGGAGGAGTATTAAGGTGAAGAGCGCCCCGGCCTTTGGGGAAGTGTGGAATTTTCTTAGGAGGCAGGAGGACAAGGTTGTAAAATGAAAAAGGAAAGGTCACAGGTTGGCTCTGAAACGCCCTTCTCGGAGAAGTGCTTCTAGCTCATTCTTCCCGTCCGGTGACCTGCAGCCTTACACGTTTTCCCTGACAAGAAAACACCGTGTTTCATCCACAGTATCAGGAACTGAGCCAAACTCTCCCCATCGGCCACGAAATCCTCCTCTAGTGCTTGGGCTCTAACAGCAAGTAGGGTAGTCTGGGAAAACAAACAACAGCAACAGCACGTAACCTTGAACTCCCATCCCCAGCTTGCTAGAAAAAGTTTTGATAAAGAATCAACCGGAAGAAAATGCCACAGTCGCTTTTCTAACGAGAAGAACGCCAACCAAAGCGGTGGGTCGTTTTCCTCGAATGGCGACATGGAAGTGATCCGAGGGAAAACCGTGATCTCCAGAAGCAGGCTCCGGGCCACACCGAGGTGTTCAAGTTCTCCTTCCCAACGAAGCAGCACGTGAGGCAGAGAGCGTAGTTCCGGTGCCTAACACCACGGATTTCTTCCGAAGGAGAAACCTAAAGCTGCGAGCGGTAACACACTAGCATCCCGAGCTTTCCGGCAGGAACAGTAACACTACGTACCTCCAGGGGTCTGGGACAGGGCTCCAGGAGGTGACCGTGTGCGGAGCACTTTCAACAGCCCCTGGCACTTGCTAGGACAACTGGAAAAAGTCAGCCGCGGTTACTGGTGTCAGCTTTAAGCGAAAGTGACACGCAATAGAAGTCTGGCACAGCCACACCTTCCGGATGCGGCCTGGCGATTTACTGAGATGGAAGGGTGACTTTAAAAGCCAAAATGCAGTAAGAGAGCTCTTCAAAATGCACAAGAAGTGCCAGCAGGTGAGCACTGACCCATCTGTGGCCATACGAACAAGAGGAAGAAAGAAAACACTGACGCTCCCATACACATGCCACATGGGACCAGGCGGCGCGCATCTGTGTTTGTCTCTGCCCACCCGCCAGTGCCCAGCGAGGGCTGAGGTGCCACGGCTGCTGTCCCGGACCCGATCCCTCCAGGCTCCCTGGTCTGGGTGTCCGTGAGGACCGTGGCTCCAGTGTGCTATCAACTAGCGAACCATTCCTGCGCCGGAAGGCACTCTTCCCCGTCATCGCTTCCTTAATTGTTTACGCTTGGATTTCCTTTTAGCGCCTCAAAGGGAAGTTAAGAAATAGCAATTAACGTGAATGATGGACATCATCCTAAAAAGGCACAGTGTCTCACCTGGCCAAGCACAGGCTGCATCATCCGTGGATCTCAGCAACCTCATCTTAGCAACCTCTGAGGCGGCAGCCACGGGCTAAATAATACATGTGGCCGAGACGACCCATGGGGCGACACGAGAGCCATCTCCTTCCTGGTGGCTCAGCGAGCAGCACTGACCAGGCCGCCGCCCATTAGCCACAAGATACACGTCCCTGCCGGCCGGAGAACCCACCGGGCCCTGAACGGGAGCAGTCTGGGAAAGGGGAATAGAGTCAAAGAGCTGACTAGAATCCAGGGAGACCTTGAGTAACACGCTTCCACAAATAATCCATACGCCGCAGATGCCTTTGCAAAAACCCACTGTGTTGCAGCCGGGGACACAAATGTTTTCTTAACGAGAGGGGACGCAGAATGGTAACCGGACCAAGAGTGTTACGTTTCCAGTTGGGCTCCGAACCCTAAGCTCCACCTGGGGTTAAGGCTTTATGACTTGAACTTGTTTAACTTCTCTAACTTTCAGCTTCTGGTGAAAACATGGAGGGGTCAGGAAATAATGCACAGACAGGCCTTAGCACAAGGCACACAGTGGACACTCAATAATTACTAGCCGTTACCACGAAAACCATAAAAATGGCGTGTAGGTTGTCAGAAGAGCCCACAAAGGCCTGTTTGACCAATAATGCGGGCAGAAGAGCAAACGTTAATAGAGGGGAGAGAAAAAAAAAACCAGTAAAACCAGATACTGGAAATATTAGTTACTAACAAAATAAAATCCACTTTAAACAAAATGTGTGTGAAACAGGGATACTTAAGGAAGAGCAAGCTTGATCACAATAAAGTGTATGATTTCTGTGTCAATTCTGAAGAAACCCTGACACCCTGAAAGAGCTTCAAAGGTCGACTGCATAGGTTCAGTCATTCAACAAACATTTATTGAGCATTTACTATATATATCGAGCAAAGTGAGGGACCAGAGACTACGGTAAGTGCTAAAAACAGACGCGTGTAAAATGCTGCAGTGGGGTAGAGCACAGGGGTGGAAGAGATTCATTCTGTCCCAGGTATGTCAGAGACGGGAGACCCAGGACGGCTTCATGCAAGAAATGACATGTGAGTTAGGCCCAGTACTTCCTCAGGGAATGGGAAAAAGGCCACTCCAGAAAGGGGGAACAGCAGGAGCAAATGCCTGGAGGTATCAGGCAAATACCTAGAGGCATCTGAGTTACCTGGGAGCCGGCGAAGAATCCAGTATGGCCGGACTAGGGTACTGAGGAAAGCACCAGTTGTGGACAGGAGGCTCCATGCTAAGCTCAAGAAAACATGAGCGAGTTTCAGCTCCCTCGGGCTTTAGCACAGAGGTAAGTGAATAGGGCAAGACTGATGTTTTGAAAAGGCACCCTCGTGATACAGAACCCCAAAAAAAAATAACTACCCTGAAAGTCAGGGTAGGAGTTATTCTGGATGAGGGCAGGTTGATGATTGGGATAAGGCACCTGGAGGGACTTCTGGGGTGGCTCTCAATGTCTTGTTTTTTGATCTGGATGGAGATTGTAAGTATGCTTGCCTTGAGATACTATAGTAAGCTACATATTTTTTGTTTGGTGTTTTGAATCCTTGCGGAATTTTATACTAAAAAAAAGCTGAAAAAGAAAACACCCTCTTGTGACACTGTGGTCAGACTGGGGAAAAGAGGGAACTGGAAGGAAGATCAGGAAAGAAGTTCTTGCCTCTCAAGAAAAGATGATGAGGGCCAGGGCAAGGACATTGGGAGCGAGAAGGAGATAAACCCGTTCGAGAAACATCTTACCAGCTGACTGCCAGAGGCTTAGAGGAGAAGAGCTAAGTGAGTTCAGATTGGAACATACTGATACCTTTGAGACTTCAAATACTACTTTCCCTCTTTTTAAATTTATGGCTTTCCTTTGCCTTGGTGCATTTATCGATAGTAATATTCTATTCCCTGTCACTCGTAATTCAGTTCAAGTCCTATTTTTGGCTTTCAAGTAGAGAAGACGGGAGTGGTTCTCGATGTAATGTCAAGACTTGGAAGAAAGGAGGAAGACAGATGGTCAAGAGAAATGTGTATAAGCACATAGAAAGGGGAAGCTCGCTGGTGAAATTAAAAACTGATGGGGCGCCTGGGTGGCGCAGTCGGTTAAGCGTCCGACTTCAGCCAGGTCACGATCTCGCGGTCCGTGAGTTCGAGCCCCGCGTCAGGCTCTGGGCTGATGGCTCGGAGCCTGGAGCCTGTTTCCGATTCTGTGTCTCCCTCTCTCTCTGCCCCTCCCCCGTTCATGCTCTGTCTCTCTCTGTCCCAAAAATCAATAAAAAAAAAAAACGTTGAAAAAAAAAACTGTTAGTGAAAGAGGTACACGGATAACGTCGCAAGCGAACTCTTCCACTAACATGGAAAAGATACGTAAGGCAAAGGCTATGAGGTCAAAGCCTCCCAACCTGACCACCAAACATCAGGGAAAGGAACGCATCATGCAACCATCGTATTCTCACATGTCTGGGTCTCGTTAGTTATACGTTCCCTGAAGAATTCGAATCGAAGTTTGAGGGTGAGAGAGACGGGTCGATGAGAAAGAGAAGAAGGTATTCCACACCAGGTCAGAGCACAGTTGAAGAGCAAGTGGGTTTGCAGGTGTATAAGCCAAAATGAACGGTCTCCGCGTGAGACAAGAGCTGGGTATCGGCAAAGGTGTTTGATTCGTTACAGAACGAGCGTAACAGCCCAGGTCCCTAGAGCCCCAGGCCGCCCACCGTATCACAGAACAGGCACTCGCCAAATGCAGGAAGAACCAACTTGGAGAATCCGCACAGAAAAACAGTACCCCTTTACCCTCAGACCCCTGCTTCTACTGCAGAAGGATGATAAAACCTAGCTACCACTTGCGGGATAAATACTCTGTGTCAAGCACCGTCTAAGCCCTTAGCATGAATTACCTGGGGGAACCCTAACAGCAGGCCCATGGTGGAGGCACCATTATTCATTCCCACCTCAAGAAGAAGCAGCCTGCCTCCCTCCAGGTGGGAACTCCGGAGAAACAGGACAGGAGGGACACTGCACAGGACAGACGTGGACCTGGGCGAAGAGGGGCACCTGCTTCGTACGTGGTCGCGCCTCAGGTCACGGGTAGAAGACGACGCAGGGATAAGGGGCTAAATCTCTAGCCGCTGCCACAGTGACTCCGTCGGACCCTGTCATCAGCACGTCTCTGTCCTCCGGCAACACGTGCCGGAGGCAGGCAGGCGGCGGTACTGAGATTTGGAATCCTGGCCAGCGCTCTGTTTCTTTCCATCGAAAATATGACCAGCATCTGGCAGTCGGCAAGCGGCAAGGGTCTCCGCGAATCCATACATCACGGACCGGAGTGTCAGAGCCGGTCCAATTCCATTCCAGAATTACAGTTCAGCTGCACCAAAAGCTAAATACACAGGAGCCATTAGGTGGGACTTTGAAATCCCTCTGCTCGGTGGAAATTTCTATTCTGGTAGTGGTTGTAGGAGACTTGATCTTTATCGCACTTTTCCTGGCAGCAGTAAAATTCCATTTCCATCAACTCCGTTTCCTCTCAGGAAAGAAGTCTCTCAGGAAATATTCAAAACATTGTTCTCAACGAAGTTCTCAAATATGAATCATTTTCAAGTGCCAGGAAGACACTCCTTCCCCCACTGTCTTGCATCATAATATACTCTCCCCCAAATGACGGGCTTTGGACAAGATATTTGCAAAAAAAAGACAGAAACAGAATAGGGTCTTCGTTCTTTCCCCAATATGGCTTTGCTCAAGCAGTTCGCTCTGCCTGGACGAGCTTCAAAGAGCTTCTCCTTTGATCTGCGTAGCCAAGTGCTACCAATTCAGCCATTCATTCAACAAATACTTCCTGAGCACCTGGGTTTTTTTTGGTCCCGTAATAGATGGCTGGGATTCCAATAAGCGTATTAGGAATTAAGTGGGTGGAAGTTAGGGGACGGTCATTGTAGGCCGTGGGACCATCATGTGACATGCTGAAAATTTCCTTCACCAAGTTTCCCAGAAAGAGGAGGGAACATTTAAAGCTGGCCTTTTCGGGACAAGTAGGAGGAAGTCAACGGAAGAAGAAACGCATTAACGGAGGCCAAGAGGAAGGCCTCCGACTGAGCGGCTGCCTCAGAAATCCATTCTAATGTTTGCGTTGAGGCCCTATTTCCCACGGGCTGCACCTGACCAACGAGTGAGTGCGGCAGGGACAGGGCTCCACAGACCTGGATTACCCAAAGGCTTTCCAGAACCTTCCTTCCACTGCGCGGCAGCCTAGAAAGCTTCTCTGCCTAAGCTGCTCTTCTCTTCACTAGGGGTCAGACTTGCATCATGGACTAATGGCACTCCCATCCCTCCCACCTCCCCATCGTCTCTCACCCGGGTGGTGGTTTCCCTTAATAAGATCCTTGCCAGTTTCATCCTAAAAATTGCTGCTTCTCAGAGGACCCACACTAACACAGCATTCTCCGGAGGGCCCGGCAGGAGTAAAACACTCAGAGGCAAGAAAAACCATGGCGCGTTCTGAGCACTGCAAGGACCGGTGTGTGCCCGGTGCTCGCCGTGGAGGTGTGGGTACAGGGGGAGGAGAACCTGGGCCAAATCAGAGAAGGCCTTGTAGGTCTGAGAAGAACCCTGGACGGGGTCCTCGGAGAGACAGGCAACCACCAGCAAGTTTCAATCAGGGAAAGGGTACGTGTTTTCTAAAGACTGTTCTGGCAGCCCGGAGGACGGACTGGGGTAACCATAATATGGAGGCACCTCCACGTACACGTCCATCCGGTCGGCCAGCTCGTGAGGTCCTTCTGAGTAGAATCATACGGCTTGTGTTCATCTCTGTGCCCCTGGAATGACCAGACTACTGTTTAGCACAAAGTAGCTACTCAAGAGGCCCTACACCGAAGCTATCAGGCTCGGCCTCACCTCACGGCCCAACACTTCAAATTCAACCACCTCCCAAAAGTTCGGTGACCAGCCTCTGAACATTCCTGCTCAGGCACTGGAACTCTGTCTAGCCAATCTAGAAAAAGAAAGTTACAGGCGTGAAGAACGGTAGACGTTACTCCCCAAACTGTATCTTCAAACTGTATCTTCTGCTAATTAGTTAGCTCGTGAGCTCTCTTTGAAGCTGGGAATCTAATCACATTTGTTGATACTAATTGTAAGGACAAAGGTCATTAGGTATTTAGTTTCGGAATGTTTACCAGGTCAATGAAGTTTAGAGTCACAACAGGCTCAAGGCCCAGAGGTCTTATGCAAAGAACACGGAACAAAAATCAGAAGTGGATTCTGGACACTGGTGCAATTATCTAATGGTGATCTTTGGGGAAACACATTGCTAAGGTTCTATTTCTTACATCATAAAGTAGAAAGAAGACCTACCTTAGTTGGTAAGGGGAAAACTGAACCAGAAGATGTGGTCAGTGTGCTCTGAAATACTGTACTGTCACTTTGTTAGGACGGTGGATCTCAAGTGAGTTCTTACTCCCCCACGCCCCAAACAAATCTAAGGGCAGGAGCAGTCTGTTGGAGACGGTGAATATGCACATTACCCTGACTGTGGTGATGACTTCGGGGGTGTATGCATATGTTCAGAACTCCTCAAACTGGAGACATGCAATATATACAGTATTTTGTTAACAATCGCACCTCAGTAAACCTGTTTAAAAAAGACTAGTGATTACCAATTCTGATTTACAACACCACCAAGCAGTGCTGTGATAGTCTCCAAAAATTCTCAAAATACAACAGATTTTCCTTTACTTTCATCTGTCACACAGCACTTTTAGTTGGAAGGGTACTGCTAGGAAATCAAATAATAATGAGAATCAGTTCCCAGAAGCGATGGACTGCTGGAGCCAACAGCCTTCCTGAGGTCCTGGGCACTGAAAGGTCCTTTGATGATGGCCTGACGCCCTTTCTCAGACTCAGCCATTTTTCTCATTGCTGCCTCCCTGACTTGACTGATGAAAACACAGCTCTCTCCGGCCCTACTTGGGATAATCAAAACCACCTTACTGAAAAAGGAATCATTACCTTCGAACAGTCTGAAATGCTTTCTGGAAGTTAGGGAAGTGAGTTTCAGTGACTCAGAAACTGTCATATCTGCATGAGCCAGGGCTCTAAAGCTAGCTATCAGTGGCCGGCTGCCCATGTAAAATGAGAAAATGGCATCTCCAGTCCTGCTGGACGAGACCATCACTTCTAGACCACACGAGGATAGACACAGAAGCGTGCACGCCCTCATTTCCAGAGCCCAAAGCATTCAGCAGTATCTTTTAAGCCTTCCAAATTTGCAAGATGATTCAGTAAGTTGGTATTGTTTGGATTGAGGAAGGAGGTGGGTAAAAAGTAGAGGAAATTAGGTCCGTTTTTATAGAAAGGAACTTGGCTCTAGGCTATTTTGGTAAAACAACTAAACTACAAAATCATCCTAAGTCTTATCTGGCATTTTCCAAACCCAAATCAATTATCTCCAGGTATAAAGTGTATTTCATGGTTAAAAAAAAAAAAAATCAATAAGAATGACAGTAATGGACACCACTGTATTGAGCACGTGCTATGTGCGAGGCACTTTACGAAAATCATCTGTATTCCTCACAACAACCTGTGCTAAGTCTGTATTTCAGGCTTAAAGAATGAGTCTCAGAGAGATATATGTGCCACGAATCAAGCAAATGGCAGAGCTGAGATATAAACTAAGATATCTAAAAGCCCAGATCTTCAAACGGCAATAAAAGGCGGTAGAACATTTCTCCCTGGGGCTCCTGGCTCAGTCACAAGAGCATGTAACTCTTGATCCCCGGGTCATGAGTTCAAGCCCCACTCGTTGGGTGTAGGGCTTACTTAACGTAAATAAGAACATTTCTCCCTTTCCTAATCTCAATCAATCTCTCTCTCACACTCCCTCGTCCCTGTCCGCCCCCTCCTGCCCCCAACACCTCCCACACACGCACGCACTACCAGAGAGAAGCAATACAATCTAGTGGGCTGATATGGGTTTTACCAAACAAACCTGCATTTAAGTTCTGACCATGTCATTTACTAGCTGCAAGACTTCAATGGTGCAAATTATTTCCTAGACCTCAATTTCCCATTAAAGAGGATTAAATAAATGTACGCACTGCTTAGTACAAAGACACTCGCTCTATTTGTTTTAATTTCCCTTAATAAAGATGGAAGTGATCCTGGTGACCCTTAAAACACACATATGATTAAGGAATTGCCAACAACTTCATGGCACCTGACCATGGTTGTTATCTATAAAATATAAGAGAATAGTATACAACGGTCACGTGGGAGTTAGTCTAGGAATGCAAGTTCAACATTCAGAACTCAAGCAATGCCAGCGATAATATCAACAAAGGAAGAAAATCCATACATCTATATAGACTCAGAAAAAGTATGACATTTGCTCAACAGCCACTCATGATTTTTTTAAATATTCAATGAACTAGAAATAAAAAAGGGAACTTCCTCGGCCTGACAGAGAGCATCTACGAAAAACACCTATAGCTAACTCATACTTAATGGTGGAAAGACTGAATGGTTTCCCCCCATGAGACCAGGAATAATGCAGGGGAACCACACTTACCACGTGTACTCAACATCATACTGGACAGAAGTTCTAACTAATGCCGTAGGGCACAGAAAAAAATTAAAGGTAGATAAAACTGGAGAGGAGAAATAAAACTGTCTTTATTCACAGAAAACATAATAATCTAAGTAGAAAATCCAAAAGAATCTATAAACAACTACTGGATCTAGTAACTTTAGCAAGGTTGGAAAATAGACGATCAGTATACAAAACTGAATTTTGTTTTTATATACAACAGTGAATAACTGGGGACTGAAATTTTTAAGCACCATCTGCTGTATAGCACCAATAAAATATGCAATACTCTGGGATCGATGTAACAAAGTACTTTAAGATTTATTATGTTGAAAACTACAGAAAACACTGGTGAAAGAAATCAAAGATATAAATAATTAGAGAGATATGTATTCATGGATCAGAGGACTCAATATCATCAATATTGCAATTCTCTCCCAAATTCATCAATAGATTCATTTCAACCCCAATTCAGTATTCAATTCAATGCTCAATAAAATCTGAGCAAGTTTCCTTTTTAAGAGATTTACAAGGTGGAAGAAAAAAAAAAAAGAAACTTACAAGGTGATCTAAAAGTTATATGGAAAAACAAATAATCTAGGACAACCAAAGCAATTTGAAAAAGAAAAATCTGGAGGGCTCAAGCCCACTAATTTCAGGACTTACTATAAAGCTACAAACTTCTCAAAACAGTGAGGTATTGGCAAAAGAATAAACACACAGATCAATGGAGCAGAGTGGACAGTCCAGAAATTGATCCACACATAATACAGTCAATTGATTTTTGACAAAAATGCCAATTTAATTCGATTGACAGAGGATAGTCTTTTAGTCTTTGAATAAATGACAATGGAATGATGGGGCATATTTATATTTCAGTGAACCGCAACTCAAACCTCTCTCGAAACATATAACTTGAAATTCATCACAGACTGAAACTGTAAACCCTAAAGCTAAAAAACTTCTAGAAAAAAATAGGAGTAAATCTTCATGAACCTTGTACTGCCAGTAGGAATCAAAAACAGTACAGTTTGACAATTTGTTATAGAGTTAAATACACACTTATTAGCAAACTCAGGGATCCCACTCCTTCGTATTTACTTAAGAGAAATAGGGCTAGATATCCACACAAAAACTCGAATATAAATGCCTATAGCAACTTTATTCATAATCACGAAAACTTAAATGACCCCAATGTCCATCATGGTGAATGGACAAACAAATTTTGGCACGTTCGTATAATAGAATTCTACTCGGCAATAAAAGGTAGCAACCTATGGATAAATGCAACAACATGGATGACTCAAAAGCATTATGTTAAGCGAAATAAGCCAAACTCAAAAGACCACACGTTATGATTGCATTTATATGAAATTCTACAGAACTGTTATAGAGACAGAAATAACAGTGGCTGCCAGGGGTTGGTCATATAGGGAGGGGACTGATTACAAAGGAGCATGAGGACTATTCTGGGTGACAGACAATTCTATTATCTTGACTTCAGTGGTGACACAAATATAAAATTGTCAAAATTCATAGATTTGTAAATCGCTAAAAAGGGTGAATTTTACTGTATGTCAATTACACCTCAATATACCAGAAAAACAAAAACAAAAATGCATACCGCCTCAGAAATGGCCATCTATTTTAGGCAGAGATCTACAACTAATCCGAATGGAAAGTGCTGAGTTTTGATCATAAGTTTAATGGACATCATAAGTTAAAGGGCAGAAGAAAGACAGGGAAGACTGACAAAGTTCACGACAGTTTTGTCTGTGTGTCTTTCACTGCTCACTGATATAGTTGTATAAAAAAGGGCTCCGGCAGGAAAGTGATAAATGCATAATTTAGGACCAAAATACCCCATTTGCTATTTATTTGAAATAAATCACGTTAAAATGATAGATGGCCACTGACTGTCCTTACCAACTGCCTGAGTTTGTAGATGACTCATTTAAGACAACTGCTTGAGGAGACAGGAATGTTAAAGTACTCATTTTCTTCACTTTACAACTCTTCCAAATGACAAGAGCAGGGAAGAGGCATTTTCATTCTCTGCAATTTGTCTTGATTGGAGTTTTTTGCACACACAGTAGAAGCTTATCTTGGCAGCAGAGTCTGCGGGGTGCAAAAAGGTGAAGAGGTGCTCAAAACCCCCAAAGGGCCCTTCTCCCTGTTTGGCAGGCTATTTGGTGACCGTCACAGGCAGGTGTCTAATAGTGTATTAACTAGTGTGCACGGTCCTGGGTTTGCAGGGAGCCTACTGTCAGCACAGCGGTAGGAGTCTTTTAAGTGGCAGTCTCAGCGCCCAAGGGAGACCCGAAGTGAAAAGTAAACTACAGAAGACTTGCCTTCAGGAGCGCCTGGGTGGCTCAGTCGGTTAAGCGTCCGACTTCAGCTCAGGTCATGATCCCACAACTCATGGGTTCGAGCCCCGCGTCAGGTTCTGTGCGGACAGCTCCGAGCCTAGAGCCTGCTTCGGATTCTGTGTCTCCCCCTCTCTCTCAAAAGTAAACATGAAAAAAAATCTTACAAGAAAAAAAAAAGAAGATGACGACTTGCCTTCATTTGTTCAGTCGCTTGTTCGTCTAACAAATATTTTATTGTCTGCCCATTCTGGGATGGGCTCTGGTAAGGCTGAAGATGGAGAGAAATTCCGGGTCCTGAGTAGCTTACAGCCCTGCTGGTGGGCAGTGGTAGGGGCGTATGAAGGTTCAGTAGCAGCCAACGGCCCAGAGTGCCCCTTAATGGAAGAGGAAGAGTTTTGATTTACTCCTCCTTGTGCACCATTTTCTATCCGCTCTCGGTGCCCCCGAGTTCACCAAGAAGACAAAACTGACAGTCATTCCAGGTAGCAGGAGCAGCATATACAACAGAAATGTGAGTAAGCATGATACGGCCAGGAAAATGCACGAAGTTCTGGGGCAGAGGGCCTGGCAAAAATGGTGCAGAAGACCGAGAGGTAGGCATGAAGCAGAAAGGTTGAGGGCTTTCGTAAGTTGTGTCTAAGAGTTAGATGTCAGTTTGAGGGGGAGTCAATGTGAAGCCTGTTAACAGAGGAGTAACAAACCAAGACTGCATTTAGAAAGATGATATTCCAAGGGCAAGTCAGGGATCGACAGGCAGAAAGCAGAGGCAGAGGAGTTCCCCCTTTCTTTTCCGGGTGGTTGAAAAACTGGTGGTGGACCAGAAAGATGATGTCAACTGAGGCAGCAGAAAGAGCCCTTTCGCAAATCAAACCCTCAGCCATGCAGAAGAGATCACACTCACTCACTCACACACACACACACACACACACACAGTGCCTGACTGACGGTAGATGTTTAGTAACTGTGTGGACTGACTGACTGAGCACAATAAATAAATGAATGCATTCACATTTTGGGCCCAAGAAACCAGTAGAGAACCGTTGTAAAATGCCATTGGTTTTGGAAGTTGATAAGCTACTCGTTACACAGAAAGTTGAACTGGGTATCTTTGGAAATCTCTTCCAACGTGAAGATTTTATGATGCAAGGCCGCTCCCCTGTGAAAGTGAAGTAATGGCAGGAAAGGGGCCATGTGAGATGTTCTAAAGAAGGCCAAAAAAACTGACCCCATTACAAATGTCAAGGGGTGAGTTTGCCACATCAGGAAAAAACAAACAAAGACAGCTAAAAGTTGACAGATTTTTTAAATAAAGGCCCTAGAAAAAGGAAACAACCGATCGTCATAACTAAGCTTCTGAAGGCACGCAGTGTGGTACACATCAGGAGCCTCCATGTTAGAGGGAAGGAATATCAGGTGGTTGGAGGTAGACCCAGAAGCAAGGTCTAGAAGAAATGCAAGTAGGCAAGAGTGCATAATTAGAAAAGGAGAGTAGGCGGCAACAGGCAGAGGTCCACGTGGGTGAGCGGTGAGCACCAGGGTACTGAGCGAGGAGAAAGCAGACAGAAGATCAGAACGGGAAGAATCTGGTAAAAAGCAATCAGTCAGTAAGCCCCAACATCACCAATAACCAGCAAAGTCCCAATGACAGGCATGGGTCTAGGCAAAGCTCAAGTTCCCAGGAGGCCTGGCTAAAAGAAAGCATCCTTCCTAACCTTGGGGAAATTGGGGTATCAACCACTGTACCAGATTAAGGACTTCACAGTGGAGAAAGAGAACAGGGCCCAGCTTCTGGCACAGAAATACAAGGCCAGCCTCAATCACAAGGAACTAAGCAAGAGGAGCCTTACAGAAAACCTAAGCACATGACGTCAGAATGAGACTAGCAGACATGCTGACCTACGCAGCTTAAGGTTCCTGAAATTCTCCCCAACTTAGAACAGGCTGGGGCTCAAAGCCGGGTTCATGGTTGACCTGCCCCAGCTCTGTCCACTGTTAAGACATGGAAGTCAGCAGGCCCTCAGAGCCCTCCCAACATCAGAAGCATGAGGCAAGATCATGAGCAGGAAAGAATACCAATGAGAGAGAGAGAGAGAGAGAGGGGGGGGGGGGGGGGGAGTCTGTCACATGGGAAGGACCAGGGAAGAGTAATACAGAATTCTGCTTACAGAGATCTCTTCTCTGTCCACTTTCCCCACCCACCACCACACTTCCCTAATCCAGAATACGTTTCTTAAAAAGCTCTATGGCCCACAGGTATTACCCGGAATTCCACTCATTTTTATATGTGTCATCATACCTAGAAAAAATAATTAGTAGGCATCAGTCCCTTGGTCAAGAGCCATGTCCCCAGCTACATATACAACCTTTGGTGGGAAGATCAGATTCCCAGTACATTTTTTACCTAAGGTACCATCTCATGATCATGTATGATCATAAACATGTAATGGAGGGGGCAGCCCATATTGCTTTTCGTATTTCCCATTCTGAACCACAGACTTCTATGTTCCTAAGGGGTTTAAACAACGCTCTGGACTATCCACTCTCACTGTACAGACGGAAGTCTGAGGAACACTGAGGAAAGTTACATAAAAAAAAAAAAAAAAACCCTCCAAAATTACACAAGAAACTAGCAGCAGAGCCAGCAATAAATCCCTGATGTCTTTGCTCCTTCCATGTTTGTAGTGTCAACAAATCTGGTAGAGATGCCAGTCATTAAAAAGTATAATGGAGCTAAACACATTCGCTCCTGATTTTTAACCCTTCCCACGGAGCTCACACAGAGCCCAACAGAAAATCTCTTTCCATCTGCACAGACGTTCTTTGATACGTGACAGGATGGAAACCCACCAGAGGTGACGCCATTTAGATCATCCAACTCGAAAGCAAGAGAAAGCCTCAAGCAACACCATCTGATGATGAGATTTTGCTGCTTTGGAGAATGAATCAAATTCATCCTAGAGGCTCATCTGCTGCGTGACACGCTCATTGCTTGATATGGAAACTCCCTAACAAATTTCAACACAAGAAGTGCTGGTGACTTCTTTCCCTTGTACTTTCTCATTGTCATCTGTTACTATGACTAGCATTTGAAGAAATGCAAAGCAGGCGGTTGCTTGAGCCCTAATATCTATAGCACCCTTTGTACTTCTACGAAAGCTGGGAAGAGAGAAAGGGTCTCATTTATGGAAAGGATTTTCACTGTTACTTCTGAGTATAAAATAAATGGAAAGAGAAGGTGAGAAAGTCTAATAACTGGTATTAACTGAATAAATGAATTACTAATAACTGAATAAATGAACTGCTGTAACATGTGAAGAACGTGATTGGAATTACTTAACAATATCCCTCTGCAATCAAATAGAATAAGCTCGGTATATTTAGAAAAGCTAAACACATACATATTATACACCAAAAACCTGACTTTGGCCAACCTTTGTCACCTACAAAGTATGGGCTGCTCCTTTAAGTATGGTTTATTCTTCCAATTAGTGGGCCTTGAGTTTAAAAAAAAAAAAAAAAAAAAAAAATTTCCTAAAACCACATTTTCTTTAATTCACAATAACTTCTGTTGAATAAATGAAATGAACCATATTCATCTCCAGAATCACAGAGGTAAGCAAATGAATAAAAAAATCTCTATTTTAAAAAAGAGTAACTTTACAGTGAAGAAACCTGACAAATACTATCCCAGCCAGTTTACTAGCAAAAGTTAAAACCAAAGTTTGAAAATGGGTGCTGGATTCTTCCATGTGGTGAACAGATATATAAGATATAATATTGAGAAATTAAGAATATAAATCTAAATATTCTTTAGCTCTACCTTTTTGGCGTATCTCTCAAAATCAGGGAGTCCTCTTAGACCCTATTAGCCAGAACTTCCATTAAAAAATATATGCAGCAGGGGCGCCTGGGTGGCTCAGTTGGTTAAGCGTCGGCTCGGGTCATGATCTCATGGTCCATGGGTTCGAGCCCTGCATCGGGCTCTGTGCTGGCAGCTCAGAGCCTGGAGCCTGTTTCACATTCTGTGTCTCCCTCTCTCTGCCCCTCCCCCGCTTTCACTTTGTCTCTCTCAAAAATAAACATTAAAAAATTTTTTTTGGAAAAAGAAAGTACCAAATTATTAAAAGAAAAAAAAAACATATGCAGCAAAAAAAAAATCCCCAATTTTCTCTATCTACCTTATGGCAAATGTATTGTTTTCAGTTATTTGAAATATATCTTAATCTTAATGAGGCATGCTGCTCATTATTTTCTCTACTGAGGAGTCAAACTAGAACCCCAAAACTATTAATAATGTACTAAAGGTTAATTTCAGCAAAAAGCTACTTTCTGTGTGCCTTTCCCTCCGGAACAATCTTTCTGAGAAGTGCTCTAAGTTTATGTCAGAAGCCAAGAGCCTGAAGTAGGGATGGGGGGCGGGGGAGGGTAAGGAGTGAGTGGGGCTGCTGGGGACCATATTCCCGGGTAGCTGACCCTGGTCATCAGTCTTTGGGCAAGTACTATTATTTGCTTTCATTCCTTCTCTATCATCCTTTGCTCCCTCTGAATCTGGTGATTTCAAGGAACCAACTTTGTTTATGACACATGCTGTATATGATTTGGTTTGAAGCAGCTCTGTGTTTATGCGAAGTAAAGCAATGTTCTTTTTCAAAGCTCTCAGTTCTTAAAATATCGGAACTTGCAGAAAGCACATGCAGGGTTGTTATTATCCCTTCAGATCAATAGCTCAGTCACTGCTATGAGATATTAAAAAAGGAGTTAGGAAGACAAGCAAATCTTTAGACTTGCCATCTATTCTGGCAAAAGCAGCATAGCAGAGAGGCACAAACATATTAAAAGCCATTTTAGCAAGTGAGTTCTTGCCAAGCAAAAAGAATCTTGGGCCACTTTATCTACCTAAATGTTTTTACGGTGGTTTTAGCTGGCAGGCAATTGAATTCTAGGAACAGCTACAGGCAAACAGAGGCTTGGAGGTTGAGGAACAAGAGTGGATGTGGGCAAGCTGGACACGAGAACACTTGCAAAACACATTAGCTTCCCCTAACTGCCCCCAGAACAAATATTCGTGAGAATATTCATTAATTTCAAATCCCTTCACCAGCTAAACACACTTCACAATTTAAGTAAGCATTTGAAACATGTCAGTTGCATATACCTGTCTCCTGATTACAGTGAAATTTAAAAGGTCCCACTCAGCAAGAAAGATGTTATCTGAAAACTCACGTTTAAAAACAATCTACTGAAACAAACCACAAGAGACTCTTAGCTATAGAGAACAAACTATGGGTTGATGGAAGAAGGTAGGTGGGAGATGGGTTAGATGGCTGATGGGTACTAAGGAGGGTACTTGTGATGAGCACTGGGTGTTGTAAGTGATGAACCACTGTATTCTACTCCCGAAACCAGTACTGCACTGCATGTGAACTAAAACTTAAAAACGAAAAACAGCCAAATCCCAATTGATGGACATAGTATAAAACACCTGACCAGTTACTGCTCAAAACTATCAACGTCATCTAAACCAAGGGAAGTCTGAGAAGCTGTCCCAGCCACCAGGAGCCTAAGGAGACACGGTAACTAAACATGATACGGCATATTCTGGATGGGATCCTGGGACAGAAAAATGATATTAATGGAAAACTGAGGAAATAAAGTATGGACCTCAGTTAACAATAACGTATCAATACTGGTCCAGTAATTGTGACAAATACACGTTACTAGTAGTGTAAGATGTTAGTAATACAGGAATGCATGCGGGATATAGGAAAACTCTACTCTCTAAGCAACTTTTCTGCAAATCTACAACTCTTCTAAAATCAAAAGTTTTCCAAAATATTTTACAAATCTTTCCTTGGCTATCTCCCGTCCCTGTTCAAATTTTGTGCTTCTAACCAATTATCGGAAAGAGAATCAATGAGCCTTGTGCACCTGTTGTGTGAGAATAAAAACGCAATTAATTTTGTGGATCGCCTGATAGTCACCAGATGGGAATGGTTTTGTCAAAACAGTCCTTGAGTCAAACAAGGAGCAAATTTAAAGTCAAAGGCAAAATCGAGGATGAGTGACCTTTGACAACGCAGTCAATCCATCAGCAGTTTGATGGTGTAGCACAGCCCCAGAATGTAAACACAGCCAAGAATATGCACATCTGAACCTTGCTAATGCTTTAGATATAAATCTAGAAACTATGACAACCTAAGCTTTAGCAAAAAATTGTTTTGACCAATAAACGTTAAAACAATATTTTTAAGTTTATTCATTTTGAGAAGGCGAGAGCACGCGTGGGGAGGGTGAGAGAGACAGAGAGGGAGGGAGGGCGGGAGAGAATCCCAAGCAGGCTCCACACTCTCAGCGCAGAGCTCAACGGGGGCTCCAACTCACGAACCCTGAAATCAGGACCAGAGCCAAAATCAAGAGTCAGAAGAAGTCTTGAGGTTCGTGGGTTCGAGCCCCGCATCGGGCTCTGTGCTGGCAGCTCGGAGCCTGGAGCCTGCTTCGGATTCTGTGTCTCCCTCTCTCTCTGTCCCTCCCCTGCTCATGCTGTCTCTATCTCTCAAAAATAAATAAACATTAAAAAAATTTTTAAAGAAAAAAAGAGACGCTTAACGGACTAAGCTAAGCCACCCAGGCACCCCTAACATAATTTAAAAAACAGACCTCCAACACTGGAATTACGGGCATTGTCAGTTTTACAATCATTTCTTGGATTTGGAAGGCACTAGACAAAAAGTTAGATTCAGAGAGGTGAAGGTTGGAAAATACTACGTAATTTTTAAAGTCCGGGTGTGGGTTGACTGGTCAAGTCGCCCTTGTTGACATTTCAGTGGACCTGTGAAGACATCAACTGATAAAATGGCAGGGGGGAGGGGGCGCGGTGGCTGAAATGCAGTTTATTACCCACTGTTAGTGAGCAGCGGTGTAACTTCATTTCAAAGCTGGTTTACATAGTACTTCCTATTTTACTTTGCCGGAGTCCGTTTCAGTCCGTGTATTTGCGGAACACGGGCTCTCAAACCCGATTGCCTGTCAGCATCACCTGGAGGGCCCGGGAGCCACAGGTGGCCAGGCCGCAAACCCCCCCCCCCCCCCTCCAGAGGTTCCGGTGCAGCAGGTCAGGTCTGAACCAGAGGCCCCGCAGCTGCAGTCCCAACAGCTCCCAGGGGATGCTGGTGCCCGTCTTGGGTCAACATCCCACCGTTAGAAAACTTACGATCCTAAATAAAACCCAAGGCAAAACTGAAAGGATATGGGAATGTTCTGCTCTTTTTTCTCCAGCAACAAATATTTTCTGAGCATTTCTTGCAGTTCCCAGCACTACAGCAGACCCCGACTCTAGATACAGCGCAGCGAATAAGCACACACGCCCTCTTGGGTCTTGTTCCACGGGCGGGGGAGGCGGCTAATCATCAGTTCCAAGATCCATTGTGAGTTACAACTGCGGAAAGACCTGCTTTACAGCAGCACAAGGGGCCATGCGGCCCTGTGAGACTGGGGGGCCTGACCCCAGGGTGGGGGGTAAGGGAAGGCTTCCTGAAGGAAGTGCTGCTCGAGCTTCGTTCTGGAAGGGGGACTAGAAATGGGGTCTCCGGGAAGAGGATTCCACACGGTGGGAGCGGCGGCGTGCGTGCGGTGGGCCAGGGTAGAGCCCCGAGGGCCGGCCGGTGTGACTGCGAAACACAAGGGAAGGGTCAGGGGTCAGAGATGTGGTCGCACAGGCAGGCAGGGGGGTGCCACAAGGAGTCAGTGTGAAAAGGACTTTAGTGTAAATTTTTACAAAATCGGGTCTCACTGCTTTGCAGAGACGGATGAAGAGGGGCCAGGGTGGACCCAAAAGATATTCAGGAGGCGGGCTGCCCGGAACTTGGTGACGGACCGTGCAAGATAGCACGAGGGGGAGAAGGGAAGAATCCAGGGTAGCTTCTAAGACTGTAAAATGCAGTGCAGTTGTTAGAGGTGCTTTTCCAGTCTCACTTGAGGTTTTCTCTGTGCGTAGGAAAAGACTCACTAAAATAAACAGTAGGATGACAGGTCAGATGCTTCTCTTTTCCAAGAAGGAAAAATTTCCTTTGAGAGCGTTATATATGAAGCTCAAAGTAACCTTATTGTCTCCTTTCACTGTTGTGGAAGCAAAGACTGACAGAATTACTTCTCTCATTTGGAAGAGCATCTAATTTTTAGCTTTCGCATGGCATTTATCGCTTTCTGCCTGGTATTTTCGTCACATCTTCTATGTGCCTCATTCTCTTTTTCTAAACTCAAAGTTCCCTAATGAAAGATAATTACTACAACAATAAGAAATGTTAGAGGCATCTATGTACTGAAATGTAGGGGTGCTGGAGGTGGGAAGGGGAGTAGAGAAAAAACAGGCAGAAAATCCTTTTCTTTTGTCCCATTGACCAAATGGGTTGCCCTTTAAAAAATGGTGCAGAGGAGTAGAAAAAGGTGTTCACTGTGTATTTTACATTGAAATATACTTAAATCAGTAGTGGAATAGAATTAAAATAGTGAAGGGTTGTAAAGTATTGCTTTCTATAACTAGAAAAAAACTAAGCCATATTTGGATGACCAGTGGTGAACATGAAAATATTCCTTTTAAAATGTTTTTAATGTTTATTTTTGACAGAGAGAGAGAGCGCGCACACGCATGTGTGAAAGCAGGGGAGGGGCAGAGAGAGAGGAGGACAGAGGATCTGAGGTACTCTGCGCTGAGAGCAGAGAGCCTGATGTGGGGCTCGAACTCACAAACTGTGAGATCATGACCTAAGCCGAAGTCAGATACTTAACCAACTAAGCCAACCCAGACGCCCCTCCATTGTTTTTAATGTCACCATATCCTTAATTTTTTTTTACATTTATTTATTTTTGAGAGACAGAAAGAGAGCACAAGTCGGGGAGGGGCAGAGAGAGAAAGAGACACAGGATCCGAAGCAGGCTCCGGGCTCCGAGCTGTCAGCACAGAGCCCGACGCCGGGCTCAAACCCACAAACCGCGAGATCATGACCTGAGCCGAAGTCGGACGCTCAACCGACCGAGCCACCCAGGCGCCCCTTAATGTCACCATATCCTTAAAACTACACTTAACAGCTGACTAAAATGAACGAGAGTTCTATAGCAGACTCACAGGGATCATACATAATTCTGTTAGAAAGAAAATCACCCCCCCCCCCAAAGCCTATAAAACAAGTATGTGCAACACTCTTAGTGTTGCAAAGGGAGGGACCTTAGTACCTTCTCTCTTAGGGAGCTAAGCTTAGCATCTTTCGAAGAGCCAAGACAAAATCCCGCAGTCCCAAATCTGTGACAAATGCCTGGGTCCAGGCCCTAGCATTAGAACCCACCCATCCAGCGTTCATTGGTGAGGGCCTCCTAGCACTGCTTGCTCTAAGTCAACTGTGGTAGGACGGTGCCTTTCTACTAACTACTTTCAGATAAGGTCTGAGATTCAAACACGTTAAAACCAGCCCTCCCGCACAGTAGGCCTGGTAACAACGCAGAATGGTATTTCTTGCTCACGGGCGTCTGTCAGGGCTTTATTCAAATGGCACCTTTTCGGTGAGGCTTTCCTTTGTCACCCTCTGAAAAATCGCCACCTCTACCCCCATACTCCCCATCCCTTCCCTGCTTTATTTCCCCTTTACCACCCATCACGAGCATACACGACGTTACAATTATTTATCTTGTTTGTTCATGGTCTGTTTCCCTGTCTACTGGTTATCCTCCCGGTTGTCTTCCTGAGCACCTGCGTTTTCAGCTAGAAACGGCATTTCCCCGTCTCCCTTGTGGCTAGGGAGGACCGTACGAAAAAGATTTCTCCAAAGGTATGTGTGCAGTAGTGACCTGTGAAACTTCTTGGTCATTTTCCTACAGAAACTTGCACCGAACCCCCTCTTGCCTTCTAGCTGGCTGGAACTTGAAAATCCACTGCGGAGGAAGGCAAAACCACCCCATTCCCTCCCAGAACAGAGGCTGGCTCTTTGCTCCGGGCTATTACGTGCCAGAGAAACAAACACTTGCCTTTTCTGGCCACTGTAGTTTGGAGCTGTTACATCAGTTTACCCTTTGCCCTAAGAACACCCTCCCACATTAAAATGTAAGGAAGGTCAGAGGTGCCTGGCTGGCTCAGTCGGTAGAACACGCGACTCTTGATCTCGGGGTCATGAGTTCGAGCCCCATACTGGGGGTAGAGATTACATAAAAAATAAAATAAAATCTTTAAAAAATAATAAAATGTAAGCCCCGTGGCGGGAGGGAGGGGAGGGGCGGATGTTTTTGTCTGTTTTGCTCACCAGTTCATTACTAGCTAGAACAGTACCGGACACTTGGTAGAGTCCTCAGTAAATATCTACAGCTGATTAAACACACAACTCTATCATCATCACCCTTCCACATCTCCCAGTCACCTTCACGGCTTCAAGAAGTTCAGATTACAAGATTCAAATTGCTCCCAAGACAGTGACCCAGAAGTTCCTCTATACCCCACTCACTCCCATCACCCCACTCCTCCACTGGGTGCGCCCTGTACCCCCATGAGCCTCCTTTCAGGTTCCCAACGTGCCTGGCCCTCGCCCACCTCAGGGCCTTTGAACAAGCTGGTTCTAAGTCCTACTCCCAAGCCCCTTTGTAGAAAGAGTCCCTCATTCCTCCAGTTGTCTGTGCAAATGCTGTCTCCTCAGACGGAACTTGCTGGCTACTCTTATCGAAAACAGACCCCGATTCTGTCACCTGTTTCTATTCATTTTACTCATAACTTATGAAAATGAGTCAGTATAATATTTGTTGGCTTCTTTTTAAATTGTAACTTAGATTACAAGCTCCATAAGGACATGAACCGCTTGTTTTCACTCACCACTCAGTTCCTCTTTAGCATGGTGCCCGGCCAGCCATAAGAAGTCAATGGAAGGGTGAATGAATGAATGCACTGAAGATACTGAGTGGCTTTAAATATTTTGAGGTAGACAGGAGTTAAAAACTCTCCATAAAGGTGGTCTTCAAATGTCCTTGACTACTAGCCTGACAATAACCCAAGTTTCTATTTATGGGGATATAAACCAGTACACATTCTGGCATGCTTTTGAGTGTTAGAAGGATCATCATTCCTCCTTTCCACGACAAGTTTTTAGTTGCTATCGACCAGGTGGAATGTGAAGGGACT
This sequence comes from Acinonyx jubatus, assembly GCF_027475565.1. Taxonomy (NCBI): domain Eukaryota; kingdom Metazoa; phylum Chordata; class Mammalia; order Carnivora; family Felidae; genus Acinonyx; species Acinonyx jubatus. The sequence continues at coordinate 112,016,508 of NC_069389.1, forward strand.
CGTGCTGGCATGACGGACCAAGAGCAGCTCTTACCAGGATGTCAAATGCAGGTTCGCATGGACCTACACAATTCAAAATAAATGATTATATTTTGGGAGCGTGTCAACTGGTCTCTCAGGACCTCAGTCCCAAGGACCAAGGTTCCTCTAGTATTTCAGGTCGTTTCAGCTCATCAATTTGCTTCTGGACTACGTAACCAGAGGTGGCCCTCCAGAACTGTAGGAGCACCGGCCAAACTGGGCACTATGGAGGCACGGTTTCCCTCTGTATCTTGTCGGTGGTGTGGATCTGCAAACCTATACACGGGATAAAGCTGTACAGACCCACCCACCACCCACACACACACCCACGCACACGAATACAAGGATAACTTGAGAAATCTGATTAAGATTGGTGGTTTCGACAGTATACTAGTTTTGAAAGACGTTACCCTGGGGAGAAAGTGGGTGAAGGGCACACAGGAGCGCTCTGTTATTTCTCACAACTGCACACATAGCTGCGATTTTCTCAATACACACGTCAATTCTAGGGCGCCCAGGCGGTGCAGTCAGTTAAGTGTCCAACTCCTGATTTCAGCTCGGGTCATGATCTCATGGTCCTGAGATCGAGCCCCGCGTCAGACTCTGTGCTGGGCACGGAGCCTGCTTGAGATTCTCATTCTCATTCTCTCTCTCTCTCTCTCTTTCCCCACCTGCCCCTCTTCCCTGCTCCCACTCTCTCTCTCTCAAAATAAACATTTAAGACCACTTCAATTTTAAAATGCCGCTTCAACATAGAAACTCTAGGATGCTGCAGAATTCAACTGGTTACATGTCTGAAGAAAACAGGAAGGAAGAGGCTGGGGAAATGAGAGAAAGAGAAGTAGGACTGAACATGAAACTTCAGAGTGGGAAAGATTACTACATCACACACACTGCAATCTCTGAAAATACAAGTACATGGCCGCACAATCTACTTCAGGTCACAGTGTCAAGGGGTAAAAGGTTGCCACAGAAAACCTAGTTCATGCCCCTGCATTTTAAAGATCTGAAAAAGGACATTCCCAATAATAATCTGCCAAGTTTTCAAACTTTTACAAAAAGGGAGAGACTAGCTTTCCAATTTTGGCATAGCCAAGGATTGCTTAAACAAGATACATACAGCACTAACTGGAAAGAAAGAGACTGAAATTTTAACTACATTAAAATTAGGAACTTGTTTATCAAAAAGACACCAAACAAAATGGCAAAAGGACAAGTCACCGAGACGGTACCTGCAACAAATATAACCAACAAAGGATTAATGCCCTGGATGTCAAAAGGACTCATAATTCTAAATCGGTCTGAAGAAAGATGAACAACGCAAGAGAAAACAGTCAAAAGACATAAATAAGTATTAAGGGAAACATTAAATGGCCCTTAAACATATGCAAAGATGCTCGACTTCATTAGCAATCAAAGACTTGGCCAAAAGAAGTCAGACAATACCAAGTATTGAAAAATATGAAGCAACAGGAATTCACACATTGCTAATGAGAGTGCATATTGGCTAAACCACTTTGGAGAACAATTTCACCTCTTCTTGTACAGCTGCACATTTCAAGACTGTCATTAATAGTGTATGTCATATATTTATGCCCATGTGTTTGTACCCGTATGTGTGAAGCCTATACATACACATACGGACTCACAGGGGAAAATCCCATCATAAATATACACCAAAAGACACATATTTTCTTTTTTTTCCTTTATTTTGAGAGAGAGAGAACGCACAGGGGAGGGAGGGGCAGAGAGAGAGAGAGAGGAAGAGTGAGAGAATCCCAAGCAGGTTCCACATCATCAGCATGGAGCCCGGCGTGGGGCTTGAACTCATGAACTGTGAGATCATGACCTGAGCCAAAACTGAGAATTGGGTACTTAACCAAATGAGCCACCCAGGTGCCCCAAGACACATATTTTCTCATCATAACAGGAAAAAACAAAAAAACAAAAAAACCCAACACCTACAAACAACCTAAAGGTTCACTGACAAAAGAATGAATAAATTCTGGTATATTTCCAAATGAGTATTATTCTGCAGCAACAATGAATGGACTATAGCTAAATAAAACCTTATAAGGAATCTTAGCAATACAATATTAAGAAAAAAAAACCAGCATACCGATTACGTAAAGCTCAAAATAAGAAAACAAAAATAATGGGATTATCTAGGTTTGCATATGTTTGTGTTAAAACTGTTTTTTAAAGCAATGGAATGACCCAGAACTAAAGTTAATTGTTGCAGAGCGGAGGGGAGGCAGAGGGATGAGACAGGAGGGTAACCCAGGCAGAATTATACTGGTGGTGGTTTAATTCTCAAGCTAGGTGGTAGGTGCATAGGTATTCATCTTACTCTTATGCATATGTTTTATATTCTGTATGCACTAAATACTCCACTTTACAAAGATGATTTCTGTAGCATCGAAGTGATTTTCCTAAAGCTATGAAGCTGGTGAGTGGAGGCACCATAACAGAAACGTTCCCAGCATGAGACTGGAAACGACTTCCACCATACTAGGTGTCTATTGGGAACAATTGTTGATGCAACATGAAATTCATGACTTAAATTATTACTTCCAAACAGGTATCCTATAAATCTCTTAACGTCTTTTGATTGATTTCATTTGATTTTATAATGATTACATGGCTTTCACTTGTATCTTTGGTAGGTCACGTGTAATATGTCTACTTTTGCACAAGAAGAGTTTAATCATACTGCCTTGGATTTCAAAACGGATATATATTCTACTGATACTTTCCATCAATGTCTAGGGTCTGACCTAAATTAACAAGTGATTATGACTCTTAAAATAGATTTACAGAATTCCATTTCATGAAACCGCTCCCTTGCTATTGGTATTATCCTCTGGTTGAATCACTGGCTATAAAAAACAGAGCAAGCACCGAATTCTACTCCATCACACTACTGGTTCTAAAATTTATACCTATGAAATGTCTACCCATTGTCTCCTATTGTCTCCCAGCTGCTGTCACTCAGGCAATCCAAGGGCTTGCCTCTCTATCTACCATGGTGCAGCTAATTGTGTTCGTAAGTACAGAGGAGTAAGAGGGTCTTCGGGAAATAATGCCAGGAGGCCACTGGCAAAGAAAACAGGGGTGGTGCTCCCCAGGAAGCTTACCCATCATATTTTAGCATCACCAAAAATGCTCTCCTCCATTAGAGCTGTTAGCTAAGAGGTCAACGTAATCAGAGTTGAGTTCTAGAACATAATACCAACACAGGCACAGGTCTACATGTGACCCTCCATCATTCGGGTCGGTGTAAAACTAAAAAGTACAACCACTGTTAAAAGACAATGAACAGCATGAACAGCCTAAAGGTTGTCATTGTGCCTATTCAAAGTATAGACAATTTAGCCTGCACTCATTAAAGAAACCGAAGTTTGGGGTAGAGTACAGTCAAATGAACAACCAAGAGATGGAGACCTGAGGAGTAACGCTGATAAACAGCCCAATAGTAAACAGTAAAAAACATTCCACTGCTTGACGGTGAAGCCTAAAACAAATACTACAAAATTATAGAAATAGAAGAGAACTTAAATATAGATGACCCAAGAGCCCTCACAATTCACAGAAGAGGAAACGGAGGACGTACGTAACAGAGCTGAGCGTAGGGTTCCCTATCTCTGAACTCCCATTCACTGAATAGTCTTGGACAAGCCATTTGCCCTCTCTGTCCATTTCCTCCACTGTAAAATGAAGAGGCTGGAGAAATGGATGGTCTCTAGGGCTCGCTGAGCCTTTACAGACCGTGTAGCAGTCCAAGCCCCTCATTTTAGAGACAGAAAGTCTAGCAAACTAGTTACTTACAGTAAGGCCTTCTATTCCTGATCTCTGTACACTTTAGATTGTTCATTCATCTGCACCTGATCCTAGGAAGTAAGTGTGATGGTTAATTTTATGCCTTCTCTTGACCGGGCCACGCAGGGCCCCGATATTTGGTCAAACATTATTCTAGGTGTGTCCGTGAGGGTATTTCCGGACGGGACGAACATCCGCATTGGCAGACAGAGTAAAGCAGACGGTCCTCCGTAAGGCTAGCGGACTTCACCCAATCAGCTGAAAGCCTGAAGACAACAAAAAAAGACTGACTTTCCTCCAGTAAAGGGGAACTTCTAATAGCCCTTGGAGCTGGGGCATTGATTTCACCTGCCTTTGGACTCGAACTGGCATGCTGGCTCTTGGATTGGAACTTACATCATCAGCTCTCCTGGTTCTCAGGCCTTCCCACTTGGACTTTACGCCATTGGCTCTCTTGGGTCTCCAGCTTGCTAACTGCAGGTCTCAGGATTTGTCAACCTCCATAATCATGAGTCATTTCCTTCAAATAAGTTTATACGTATATATACACACACACATACATGAAGTTTTACACACACACACACACACACACACACACGAGGAAGCTTATTTACATACATACATAACAGTGAACATTAAATACATAGGTATTTACATATATGTAAACACACACACAGAGCCTATTGATTTTGGAAAACCCTATCCACGGTAAGCAAATGCATATAACGAACTAATGCTTGTAAAGCACTTAAAACAATGCCAGGAACTTAGCACTCTGTCTTTAGCTGTTATTATAATAAGAAGACACAGACAACTTACAACTAAATTCCACAAACCCGCAACATATACGAAGCCAAGGATCAGTAATTCAAGGCACTGACCTGAATAATTATCTCTGCACACAGCCTAACAGAACACAAATGCCTATACTAAAGGTAAAATGAAAAATACAAAAAAAAAATTATGAAGAAAACCCATTTCAAATTTTGATCCATATAAATATGATAAGGTTACTCCCATCCTCACGTACGTATTAAGGGCTTAAACCAGGCACTGAGGCATTAGTGACACACCAATAAGCGAAGACGGTCACAGTTCTCACCTTCAAGAAATTTCCTCTGTAGAGGGAAGGTCGATACTATGTACGTGAGCAAATGAGTTTAATACGCAAATGTAAAGTCAACTGTGACACGAGTATAAAGGAAAGGCTCATAATGCTCTGAACCCGGAAAGCAGGCGTTGTCTGAGGGAAGGACAGGGGCGGCTTCCTTGGGGAAGTGATGATTAAGCTGAGCTCTGGGAGAGGAATTAAGAATGGAGGCAAATGACTGCCACAGGGCAGCTTACCAGACAGGATCCTGTGGCAGACAGAACACAAAAAATGAGGACTATTTTGTGAAGAAATTGAAAAATCCATCCAAAGATCCATACAGGACCTCAAGGGACCCTGGATAGCCAAAACAATCTTGAAAGAGAAGACGGTTGGAGGAGGTCTCGTATTTTGTGATTTCAAGACATACTACAAAGCTACAGTAATCAAAACAGGGTAGTACAGGCATAGAGACAGACATACAGGCCAAGAGAATAGAAGAGAGTCCAGAAATAAACCCTCATGTATATGGTCAAAATGATCTTCAAGGGGCACCTGGCTGGCTCAGTCAGGAGAGCACGCAACTCTTGATCTTGGAGTTGTGGATTTGATCCCCACACTGGGTACAGAGGTTACTTGAAAATAAAAAAAATCTGCAAGAAAGATGCCAAGGCCTCTCAATGAGGAAAAGACAGTCTTTTCAACAAAGGGCCCTGGAAAAACTGGATGTCCACATGCAAAAGAATGAAATTGGATCTTTCCCTTACACCATATACAAAAGCCAATGTAAACTGGATCAAAAACCCAAATGTAAGACCTGAAACGATAAAAATCCTAGAAGAAAACAGGGGAAAAGCTTCATGACCCACTGGATTTGGTAATTACTTCTTAGATATATCGCTAAAAAGCACAAGAAACAAAAGCCAAAAGACAACGGGGGTATCAAGTTTAAAAACTTCTATGCCTCAAAGGAAACAATAAACAAAGTAAAAAGGCAATCTATGGAATAAAAGAACATATCTGGAAATCACGTACCGGATAAAGGATTAGTACCTAGAATATATAAAGAACTGCTACAACCGAACAACAAAAACCCAAATAACTCAATAAAAAATTGGCAAACCACTTGGAATAGACATTTCTCCAATGATATACAAATGGCCGAAAGCATGTGAAAAGATGCTTCACTTGACTCATCCTCTGAGAAATGCAAATCTAAACCACAATGAACTATCACCACACGCCAATTAAAATGGCTGGCTCCTATAACAAAACCGCGTTGGCTAGGAAGGGGAGAAGTTGGAATCCTTCAGCTACTATGGAAAACTGTTCAGAGGTGCCTCACAAAATTAAACATAAAACCACCATATGATCCAGCAATTCTATTTGTTTCTCTCTTCTACTTAAAATCATCTGGAAGAGATATTCGCACACCTTTGTTAACAGCCGCGTTATTCGCAATAGTCAAAAGGTGGAAGCGACCCAAATATCCATCAGTGGATGGATGGATGGATGGGTGAACAAAATGTGGTATATATAGAGAGAGCCTTAAAAAAGAAGTCCTATCACATGCTACGACATGGATGAACCTCGGGGACGTTAGGCAAAGTGAAATTAGCCAGTCACAAAAAGAAAAATACAGGATGACTCCATTTATAAAAGGCATCTAAAGTAGTTGAATTCATAAAACAGGAAGTAGAATGGTGGTTGCCAGGGGCTTGGGGGGAGAGAAGAGTGAGGGGAACGGTAGAGTGGCTGTTTAATGGGCACAGAGTTTCAGTTTTGCAAGATGAAAAAGTTCTGTAGACCGGTGGCAAAACAACGTGATTATACTTAACACGGCTGAACTACACACTTAAAAAAATCTTTAGGATGTTAAATTTTATGTTATGTGCTTTTTACCACAATTCAAAATTCTCTTCGAAGGGGCGTCTGGCTGGCCTAGTTGGAAGAACATGCGACTACTGATTTCGGGGTTGTGAGTTCAAGCCTCGCGTTGGGTGTAGAGATTATAAACAAACAAACAAACTTAAGAATAATTTCTCTTTAAAAAAAAAGAAGTGAGGAAGGCTGTGGGAAAGTTCAGCAGCTTCTCAAAAAAGTTATACACAGAATTACCATATAACAAAGCAATTCTATTCCTAGGTATATACCCAAGAGAATTGAAAACATATGCCCACACAAAAGCATATACAAAAATGTTCAACACGGCATTATTCACAATAACCAAAAAGTGTAAATAATCCAAACGTCCATCACCTGATCAATGGATAAAACAAAATGTGGCACATCCATTCGATGGACTATCACTGAGCCATAAAAAAGAATGAAGTAGTAAGCAAACCATAAGAGGGTCTTAAATACAGCGAACAAACTGAGAGTTGATGGGAGAGGGGAAAACGGGTGATGGGCACTGAGGAGGGCACTTGTCGGGACGAGCACTGGGTGTTGTAGGTTAGTGATGAATCCCGGGAATCTACTCCGGAAGCCAAGACTACAACCGCCTGTTAGGTAACTTGAGAATATTTTTTTAAAAAAAGAAAAAAGAATCAAGTACGGATACAGGCTACAACATGGATTTAAAAGCCTTGAGAACATCACGCTAAAGGAGAGAAGTCAATCACAAAAGAGCAAATACCGTGTGAGTCCATTTACGCGAAATGTCCAGAAAAGGCAAATCCCCGGTGATGATAAAGTAAATGCGAGGGTTGCCGGGGCCTGCAGGGAGAGACGGGGACTAAGCACTAATAGGGACGTGGTTTCTTGTTGGGGTGATAAAAATGTTCTGAAATTAGACTGTAGTAATGGCTGTGCCAAATAGTTAATATACTAAAAACCATTTAATGATGAATCACTCAATCCCATACTTGAAACTAACATTACACTCTATGTTAACTACCTGGGATTTAAATAATAACGTGAAGGGAGAAAAAAAAAACCCACACAAAAAAACCCCACTTAAGTGTACACTTTAAAATGGTGAATTTTTTGCTATGGGAATAATCTCTCAGTTTTTATTTACTTATTTATTTTTTAAAAAATTTTTTATTAACATTTATTTATTTTTGAGAGCCAGAAAGAGAGCACGAGCAGGGGAGGTGCAGAGAGAGGGAGACACAGAATCGGAAGCAGGCTCCAGGCTCTGAGCTGTCAGCACAGAGCCCGATGTGGGGCTCGAACCCACGAACCGTGAGATCATGACCCGAGCCGAAGTCAGTTGCCCAACCGACTGAGCCACCCAGGCGCCCCTATAATACCTCAATGTCTAAAAGTGAACACGAACAACAACAACAAAAGTGCAGAAGAGTACAAGCTGATACTGGTCAGATTTTTATCCAGAGGACACAGGAAAGTCACTGAAGGCTTTCCGACACGCATCTGTGAAAGAGCCGTCTGGTGCCGCGTGGAGAATACACTGGAGAGGGCGGGGGTGGATGAGATCATCTATTGCAATGGTCCAGGCAAGTGACAGCGGCAGCTTGGACCTGGATGGCAGCAGAGGTGGACGTGCGGAGAAGTGGACAGATTTCAGAGTCCTCTGAGAAACAGAATTCTGGATTCGCAGCTAGATGTGGGAGATCCAGGGAAAGGCGGATCAAGGATGACTGCCAGGTTTCTCCCGAGAGCGAATGGACCGGGGATGAGGCCATTTGCTGAAAGGGGGAAGACCGGAGGAAGAACAAATACGAAAGAGGAGAGATGCTGACGACTTGGGCTAGCGTGGCAGTCGTGACGGTAAAAAAAAAGCGGCATCAACATCCGGGGGTGAGGCGTGCCTGGGTCGCTCGGTCGGTCAAGCATCCGACTCCCGATTTTGGCTCAGGTCACGATCGCAGTTTGTGAGATCGAGCCCTACACCCGGCTCCGCGCTCGCTGGTGGCACGGTGCCTGCTGGGGACTGTCTCTCTCCCTCTCTCTGCCCCTCTCCAGCTCGTGCTCCTTCTCTCTCAAATAAGCAGACATTAAAAAAAGAAAAAAAACAAAACCCAAAACATCACGTAGTGATACACTGGTTGTGAGGAGATAAGATGTAATTCATGTTCTGATTAAGGCATGACGATATAGTCAAGATTGAAGGTCTATTAAGAGTCATGTTGCCTAAAAAAAAAAAAAAAAAAAGTCATGTTGTCTAATGGCAGTGAAATAGAAGTGTTACTGTAAGGAACATACTTCTGGACCAAGGCCTGATCCCCAGCTTTTTAAATACAGTCATACCTCGGAAATATTGCAGGGTCGGTGCCAGACAACTACAATAAAGTGAATAGCACAATAAAGTGAGTCACATGAATTTTTTGGTTTCCTAGTGAATATAAAAGTTATGTTTACTGGGGCGCCTGGCTGGCCCAGTCAGTACAGCGTATGCCTCTTGATCTCGGGGTTGTGAGTTCACGCCCCGCGTTGGGTACACAGATTACTTCAAAATAAAAATCTTTTTAAAAAGTTATGTTTACAAAATACTGCAGGCTGTTATGTGTGCAATAGCACTGTCTAAAAAAAAATAATGCATCTACCCTCATTTTAAAATTTTGCTGCTAAAAAACCTTAGTGCGAAAAAAAACGCTAACCATCGTTTCAGCCTTCAGCCAGTCGTAATCACTTCACAGATCACCATAACAAATATAAAAATAATGAAAAAGTTTGAAATATTGTGAGAATTACCAAACTGTGACACAGAGACACAAAATGAACAAATGCTGTTGGAAAAGCGGTGCTGATAGACGTGCTCAACACAGGGCTGCAACAAACATTCGTTAAAACACATACACACACATACATACACACACACACCGGTATCTGGAAAGCACAGTAAAATGAAGCATAAGAAAACAAGGTATGCCTATATATGACCACCAGTACTCAAGATAAAAACTACCTACTGCAATGTCTCCACATAGGAAGTTTCTGAAAGTGTGCACCCATTATGTAAGCAAGACAAATAACCAATTATATTATACGAAGCAGTGTCTTGAGGCATTCCCCAAATGCTTCCATCCCAGCTCCTACCTTATTGTTCCCGCACCAGATCAGAAGACTGATGACCATCACTGGAGTCATGGATTTCAGAAGAGTCTACAGGAAGATTCCTAGAGCTGCTGCTTTGACAACCGAAAGCTGCCTGATGTCCAGTTTTAGGTTTCCCTTTTTTAAAGTTTAAATTTCAGCACAGCAAACGTAAGGCATTAAAAACCCAGGTTTCGGTCTTTCTCCAGCATTTGGAGCTGGAACCTGTGCCTTCTGCACTGACTGGCTCGGCTGCTCCAGGTACCATGAGCAATAACTTGGCCCAACTGCTCCGATGATTGCCTCTTCCTGTAATGAGGTTGCCCGTCCCTAAAGTCCCATGAACTTCAATCCTTTGGGTCCCTTACCACCCAGTTCACATGCCACCTCCTCTATAAATCCCTCCTCCAGCCACAACAGCCAGAGTGAAATTCAGCGCTCTCCTCTGAAAGTCAGCTGCACTTACTGTGTGTGCCTCTTAAAAGGACAGCACTGATGAATGACCAAATGCCTCGTAAGGAGGCTGGTCTCGTAAGCCGTCTTCTAACAGACTGCAAACTCCCGGAGGGCAGGGCTTGTGCCTCACATACTTCTACAGCACAAGTAGGGTTATGAGGGTTCAAAGGAAGCCTGTGATTCACAGCAACATTTTCAGGAAAGCCGAAGTAAATTGTGCACTATACCATAGACACCTTAATCCATATTATTGCAAACTACGTTAATTGTGAAGCTTAAAGAACATTCCCACTGCTAACGCAACAGGTGTAGCTTACATAATCTGCTCTACCCAGCTGTTACTTATTTGTGACAGTTCCCTCCTAGCTTCTGCTCCCTGTTGATCTGTAGGATTACCACATCTTTCAGTAGGAGTTCCTGATTTATTCTTTGCCCAAATCATAAAAGAATGATTAATTTTCTTTTTTGATAACGGCAAAAAAAAAGACTGAAACTTAAGAATGACCAGAGATATCCCTGGGGTTTTTCAGGACTGTAAAACTCAAAAAACACCCCTGCAATAAAACAATATTTATACATATTGCCATAAAATTCATTCATCAACCCAAGAATGTTACTCTTTTGTTTTCTTTTGGCATTTTTTCCTGTATGGTCATTCTTGACTAAATACTCTTCAGTATGCCTGCACTTTGGAATTGTTGCCCCCCCCCAACCCCCCAGCTGCCCATGAGCTAACAGCTGGCCATGTATAGAATGCGATGAAGTCATGATACAAATGAATGTTGAGACTATGGGGAAGTGAATGGGACAAGGAGGGGAGTGGGTAGTAACAAAAATCCAAAAGTCGGGAAAAACTGAAAATCCACGAACTCGGAGATGCTCCAGAGAGGAAACCAGCAAGTGTTGACGCTAAACTGGCAGAAACATCAATACTTCCTGGCTCCCCCACTGGGCGCATCAATTTACCAGCGGCAGGCGGCTCTTCTGCTGCAAGTGACAAAAAGTGGATGCGACCAACGGTGTGAAAAAGAATGACCCATAATCCAGGAGCATGGCTGTGTGCAGCAGAGAAAAGGTGGTAGCGATGGCCGGAGTCTCAGATGGTCTCAATTCTGCTGCTGATTAGCTTAATGGCCGTGGGCAAGTCATTTGCCTTCACCGAAAACTACCAGCATTTCGTAACATAAATGTGTAGCAGAGTTACCACTGCACGCCAGGGACTGCTATTCTTAAAAAGCCTTGCTTACAAAGCTGGTACCCAGCCGGCGATTTGGATCTGGGGTTCCCACCACCCTAAGTGGTAAGAGTAACTGGCTGTGCCTCAACTCTCGGTACAAACAATATGGCGTATGCTAAATACCGGTTTTCCTTCTGGGAGTCTGGAATTTTGGCAAGTACCAGACAGAGGGGGTCTACATAAACAGGTCCCAATAAAAGTCCTGGGCAATGAGCCTCTAACGAGCTCCCTTGGTGGACAACATGTTACACAAGTTGTCGCAACCCGCTGCTGGAGGAATTAAAGCACAACCCGGGTGACCACAGTGCGGAGAGGACTGCTGGAAGCCGCGCCTGGTTTCCTCCAGACTTGGCCCCATGCACCTTTTTCCTCTGCTGACTTTGCTTTGTATCCTTTTGCTCTAATAAATCAGAGCTGTGAGCACAACTATATGCAAAGTCCTGTGAGTTCTGCCAGTAAACCATCAAACCTGGGAGTGGTTTTGGGGACCTCTGACACAATTGGTACAGTGTGGAATCGTGCACCAAGCATTTTTCCAACAACCTTGTGAAATAGGTATTATTACGTTCATTCTATAGATGAGGAAAAGTCAAGTTCAGACAGGTGAACAGAGAATGTACACATTTCAGTGTTTATGACATGAGTGCTCTTACATTTTAGTGAATTTCAGAACCATCTGGAGTGCTTGCTAAAAATGCAGTTTTGTAGGACCTGAGACTCGGATTCAATAGGCTTGAGTCCTAGGAATCCATTTATAATAAGTAGCCCAGATGATTCTTTTTATGTTTATTTTTGAGAGAGAGAGACAGAGCGTGTGGGGGAGGGGCAGAGAGAGAGGGAGACACAGAATCCGAAGCAGGCTCCAGGCTCTGAGCCGTCAGCACACAGCCCGATGCGGGGCTCGAACTCATGGACTGTGAGATCGATCATGACCTGAGCCGAAGTCGGAGGCTTAACGGACTGAGCCACCCAGGTGCCCGAGTAGCCCAGATGATTCTGATGCAAGGAGTCCAAAGACTACACCTTGATAAACATTTTGAGGTATATGAAGCACGGTGCCCAATTTCCCAAGCTGGGCAGTAAAGGGCGGAACTAAGACTCACACCCACCCTTTTAAACAAGGCTGAGGCTCTTTTCACAACAAAACTGCTTCCAAATTCCTCCAACTCTACAGTTCCTCTGGTCTGCTCTGCCTTCTCGCTACAGGTATCCATCCAACTAATGGCAATGAGGTGCAAACAGGAAAGTATCTTCCATTCCCAGCACCAAATACTAAGTGAGATCCTGAGTTCAAGTAATGCACGTGTACCAGGGAACGGCAAGGCATCTACAGCTCTTGGAGGGTTAACACTACAGCTTTGTTTTTCAAAAAAGACGTGATGTGCTGGTGGCAACAGAAAATATAAGCTTGTGAACGGCATTTAACGAAAAGGATATAAATTTACTCATAATTTTAGAAGCTGAGGACAGTACAGAATTTTAGTTGTTTATGTATGGCCAAGGAAGGGGAAGGTGCTAAACATAATCTTTTGAATGAAGAAAAGAGCCTCATGTGAACGCTCAAGTTTTTCTGATTACTTTTCAAGCAGGTAGGAGAGTGTTACTTTTTTCTGATCATTTTCACCTGTCATTACAGAGTCAGGCTGTGTCTGCAGTTCAAAACAATTCAGCCAGTATTTATTGAGCATCTACTGTTTACTTGATGCTATGCTAGCTGCAAGATCATTATCAAGAAAACGGTTTTGATTTTTCCAGGATTTTTGATTTTACTTGCCGAAGAAGAGACTAGAAAAATACAGCCACCGTAATACTTTAAGACAACATATAATAAAGGAGCCTACAAAAACAAATAACTGCTTGAACAGGATGGGCCTCGCTAATCCTTCTATAATCTATTAAAGATGGGGCAAAAATCAATGACAATCTGTACTTCAGAAATACCGATGACCCTCCTAAATGTGCGATGCCCATGGTCCAACATTATCTATAAACCAGATAATCAAGAAGTCAGCCAAAGCAGCAATCCATCCATACACTGCGGTAATTGAGGGGCTGTCTGCCAACGTGCTGGCATAGGGCACCCCACACCCATACCTGCAGTGCTGAGTGCTCATTCGTCACTAAACTGCAGTGGTTTAACAGATGCTGCAGTCATGCTAATGTTTGTTTTACAATCACCACTGATCCACCCTTACACCAAGCCAAGAAGGGGAAGTGTTAAGTGAACAGAAGTAAACTTGAAAACAGCACCTGACTCACTTGTGGAAGCCCAGAAACTCCCTCCACTCAGTCAGAAAATTCCTCTCCATCTCCAAAAGTCCACATCCAAAAGATTAATCTAGATAAAGCACTACAGATGTACAGGAAACCCTTCTCCCTAACGGAAAAAAATAGTATTTTTATTTTGTGTCCCATGCTTTCACCCTCTTTGGGGAGAGCTGACAGTCCATGTTAGACAAGCAATCAGCCTTGATGATTTTCCCCACAAACCAGTATACGAATGGACTCATTGCCTAGTTCTCTGCGTATCACTTGGACGCGGGGAACTTAGTTATGGCTCTTCCAGGGGGGCCACTGGCCACCCTTTACCTCCCAGAATCCACTGCCCAGCTGGTGGTTCACTGGTAGCCTGGGTGAGGAAAGAAGCTCATTTTCAATATGAAAATGGCCAGCTTCCCCTACCCAAATCTCACCTCTGCTCAAAGTCCATTAAGAGCACTGGAAACCATCTGATATGTAGGTACTCAGTATCACCTACTCAAGGGTTGAATTAGGAGCAGTCATCAACAGGAACAGTAAACCTTTACAGAAGGTATTTAGAAGACTTTCAGAGTTTTATGTGGTTTAATCAATAATAATAATAATAATAATAAAAAGACCAGGGAAAAAAAGCACAAAATTTGTTTTCAGGCTATTTAATAAATCATAGCAAATAAATAAACAGTATTTACTTCAAGTCATAGTGAATCATCCCCAAATAGGTTTCCCATCTTACACAGAATCAGACTAGCATCTATTTGCAAAAGAGCAGTTTGCCATGCATAGGTCATACTGAAGGGTCGAATGCAACAAATTCCTTTCTGTCTGAAATCCAAACCACCAGAAAATAACTGCAATTGTACCCTCTATTTATGGTGGAAAGACAAATAAAAGCATACAACAGTAACTTATTCGTGAGAAGCAAGTTTTGTGGCATGTCACAACTGTGTTAGAGATAGGGCAGTCACCACGTCCTCTGTTATCTATAGCTCACCCATGTGTCCACAGGGTCTATCATAGTGCCCTACACATAGTAGGTGCTCAGTGAATATCTGTTGAATGAAATAACGCTCAGCAAGATCATAAATGACATAATCATCTAAGAAAGATTATACTATGGTCTGCATAGTTTAGGCATTCGATGTATTTATACTAATACTTAGAAAATTGGTAATCAGTATAAGGTATACCCCAAAGTGTGGGCCCTGATCACTCAATTCCAATGGGGGGGGGGGTCCTCCACACCAACAAGCAATTCTCAGATTGTCTTACAATTCAACTCAATTCTGGCAGTATCTACCCAGAGGTAGCATCGGGTCGCCCCACTTAAGGGCTCGGTCCTCTAAGACTTGCCCACACTTCCCCCTACTTCCGATGCCAACCTCAAGTCCACATTATCATCTGTGCTTCTGACCAACCAAGTGCAAACTGGAGGTTCCAAGGAGGCTCACCTTGGGTCTCGGGACACCAGGCACAAGTCCACAACTTGATCCTCAGGTTCTGTTAATTTGCTAGAGCCACTCACAGGACCCGGAGAAACCGCTGACTTACTAGATTAGTGGGACATTATAAAAGCCCGTTAACTCAGGAAGAGCCGGAGGGAAGAGAAGCACAGGGCAAGGTCTGGGGGAAAGGGTGCAGAGTTTCCATGTCTTCTCCAGCTGAGCCACTGTCCCCATGCTCACTTACTCGGAAGGTCTCCAAACCCTGTCCTTTTGGGTTTTGACGGAGCCTTCGTTACAGAGGCAGGACTACATTAACCCATTGGCCAGTGATGATAGAACTCTTCAGACCCTCTTCCCTCCCCTCTTGAGAGTGGGACTGAACATTCCGACCCTCTAATCACAAGGTTGGATCCCCTGGCAACCGGCCCCCTACCCGAGGTGCTTTCCAGAAGTTGCCTCATTAACATAACAAAAGATACCTTTGATTGCTTTGCTCGCAGGAAATTCCAAGGATTTTAGGAGCTCATTGCCAGAAACTTTAATCACTCTTCATAAGGAGGAATTTGCTATAAATATCACTGTCTATAAGTAAGTTATTATTTATGCAAAACACATAAAAACTGTTCATTCAAAAAATATTTATCAAACACCTACTATGCACCTGGCACACTGCCAACTGTTCCTCCCCCCACCCCCAGGAGCTTTTGGGTTAAGGCAGCCTTTCTCCTTTGGGATTCCTCATCTCCAAATGCATGCAAAGGAGATAATTTATTACACACAATAGATGCCCTAGGGCTTGAGGGCTTAATTCTTAAAAAACTGATCCGGGGTTCCAAACAAGTTAAAAGGAAATTATTGTAAGATTAAAAAGGTTGCTTTTAGTAAGGTCAAATTCAACCGTTAAACCCAGCTGTGTATGGGTTGGGGGGGGGGGGGAGGAAGGGTAGGTGAAATGGGTGAAGGGGATTAAGAATACCCTTATCTTGATGAGCACTAAGTAACGTCTAGAAGAGTTGAATCACTATATTGTACACCTGAAACTAATATAACACTGTATGTTAACTACACTGGAATTAAAAACAACCCAGCCTTGTAGGAACTACCTGGTAGGGGCCAAGATGTACAGACTACTTGTAAGGCTGGTGTGAATGCAAAAATACTGCAACACACATATTTGGGTAAATTTCTAAACATAATAAAATGAACTCATCACTATTTTCCATGCTCAGTAATGTCAGGCCAAGGTTGTTAGCAAAGTGAAACAGGGGAAGAAAAGCTTAGTACCCTGATAATTCAAGAAGGAAACCGAGAACTTTCTCGCTAAAAAAAAAGAAGAAAAAGAAGTAGAAAACCAGCAATTACCTGCATTATTTTATTAATTGATTAAATGCTTCCGATATTGCCTGACTAGACTGGCCTTGCCTTGGACTCAAAATAATGAATTAGCTACCGATGTCATTATTTTTAATATTTTTGGTCTTTGATTTTTCATTCTACCTCATTCAGTCTAGTTTCTTCCCAGTCCTGGGCCTCTTTGACTGATTCGACGACATTTTCTGTGTGATATATTACTATATGCTGCATGCTTCCTGGAACCAGAGCAGTTTGAGAGCTTCTGGAATCAGAGACAAATTTTTTCCAGTATTTCACACTCACAATTTAAGCTTTCATTTATCAATGACCTAGAAATTCATGCCTGTTTAATATGGCTCTGACAAGCTAAACTGACAGCCTCTACTTGGCCAACCTCCCTGGATCTACTTCATCAACCAATGTCTTATTTTGAATCTTGAACATGAAATAATATCAAAAAAGTGGTGGCGGGGGGCACCTGGCTGGCTCTGTCGTGAAGGACACGGCTCTTGATCTTGGTTGGGGTTGTGAGTTTAAGCCCCATGTGGGGTGTGGAGATTACTTAAAAATAAAATATTTAAAAGGGGGGGGGGAATTCTTGTTGTTTGGACTGTCATTAAACCTTTAAACCCATGTGAAAATGCTATGGTAATCACTCGGAATTTATGAAGGACAGAAGGATAACATAAAAGTCCCTGACCCCTAAATATCAACTAGTCCAGACTTCCAACTGAACATACCATTAAAGGAAATAAACTGTATAGACAAAGCTAGTAATCTTTTACTTATTGTATTTCTGGAAAATGGAGATGTCGCACTGGGAACAGGTGGTGCTTTTATTATACTCAGACATCCAACTCTTAGATCTCTGAAGTCACCCCCTACATGCCTAAACCCTAAAATCCTACACCAAATCCACCAATTTCTTTCTACCTCAAAACTGTCAAAAGGAAAGTCATAATTCATCAGAAAAAAATATGTCGATTATTAATGGCAAGGAAGTCAAGGCCATGTCTTTAAGAAATACAATGAAGTACGATTTCCTTTAGCTTGAAACTAGAGAACCTGGGGAAATAAATGGCATTTTTAAGACGATTCAGCAAAGAGTGCTGAGCCACAGAAGATGATGCTACGCCCAAGAAATATTCACTCCCCGTGTCACGTTTAAAATGGAAAGCCCAGCCGTAACACGTATCTAATTTTCAGTGACCAACAACTACAATCAACACCACTGTAATTTATGTCATGTTCAAAGTCAATCTTAGATACGTATAGGTACACACAAAAAATACCACTTGATTTTTAAAGGAATTCAGAGCCCCACGTCTGAAATACAAAAGTGATCCTAAGACAGCACACAACTTGCACTATACCCACGATGCTGTGCAAGTCTTCAAGTCCAACCTAAATCTTTAACTGTAGCCTTCTAGTGATTTAAATGGGAGTGCTCTTCAAATAATCTCTACCAGGCAAAAGATGAGGACAAAATTTGCCCCCTCAATTCTGAAGTCATTCTTTAGTAATGAGTATTCAACAGCATATTTCACATTCGGTCCAATGGCTTGCAGATGAATTCCTTGCCCTAGGCCTAGGGCTCAGGTACAACTCCTGAGAACCTTCCAGCTTATTACACTGGTACAAATTCCCGAGACTTACCATAGTCATGGTTGCGCAGGAAAATGAGAGCAGTCGGGTTATTTCAGGCGAAGAGTGAGGTCAAAGCTCATTTCGGTGTGAGCGAACGTAAGTGATTCTCTGCAGAGATCTTGGTCGGGGATGCAAAGTACTAGCCTCAAACCTGCAGGCTGGCACTGCACGACTGCTGCGAATTCTACTGCATGCCCTAGCTTCCTGGGCCAGCACTGCTTAATTACCAGACTCCCATACAATGCAGATCGTTCACTCTGAGCACCAGAAAAGCAAAGGGGGCTTTCCGACCACGTACGGTTTCAAATGGTCAAATCCTGTAACAAACGGGGCACGTCGACATGTCAATTTTAAGGTAATGAATTTATTATGAGCCAGGGTCCGGTTGTTTTCCACCAGACAAGTGCCATGTGAAAAGATTACCCTTTCCCAAAGATCACAATTAGCTCTCTGTCACCTTTCCCTTTTTGGCGGCCCCAAACAACACTCCAAGATCACGGGAATGTATGTGAAATAGAACTATGAAGTACAATGCTTTTTGTACCTTCTCGGGCTCAATGTGAGAGACCAATTTTAGCCTCTTGCTTTAGCAAAGCATCCAGCACAAGCCGATTCCTATAGATTTCAAGATCCTTGGTATGTACAACCTCTACTGCTCTGTGCCACAGGTAATCTAATCCAATTTCATAAGACATGTTTCTGGATGAGGTACACATTTCAAAAACAGTAATATAGCACTACTGTGATAATATTCTCAAAAGGGAGCCGCAATTCTTTTAGCCAGGGTACATTTGTGAAACTTTCAAACGCAGAAAAACGAGAGCAAATCCATCCGACGCCTGAGAACTGTTAGCAATGCTTTGATTTGCAATAATCACATGAAAAGGGCCGAATCGACAAGTTCTCCAAACACCTATTTCCGTGGGGGTGGGTGGGAGCGCACAGCACCGAACCATTTTTCTCAACGACTGAAAAACCAACATCTACAGAGAAGCCCTTTCTTTCACATCGTTGGCAGAAATAAAATCCTATTCCCGCCACCTCATCTTGCAATTAAGGAAGTTGCTACAAATAGCAGCACAGAAGTCAATGGTCCCTGCTTTGCTCCGTGCTGAATGTACTCTCCAGGAGTAAACAGGTTACTCAAAAAAGTCAGCAGCCAGAAATCGCTCTCCCCTAATGCCAAAGTCCCACGGAAATGCAGTTCCCTTTTCTGGGGATCGGCGAGGGCTCAACGTGGACGGTGGAGTCCAGCCGGAGCCTGCCTTCGCTCACCGGCTCGGGGTCTGGGGCGTTCAGGGCGCGGCGAGGCTCCAGACCCGGCGCCCGTGAGCGGCGGAGCAGCCTCCTGGCGGCTCCACATCCACCCAGCCCACCCTGACAATCGCCTTCGCTTTCATTACACCCTCAAGGTGAGCGGCTTAGGCTGGAGCTCCAAAGTTCGCCCGGCCTCTGGTCAGCAGCACCCCCCCCCCCACCACCCCCGCCTCCCCGCCCGGCCGATCCCCGGGCAAGGCTGAGTCCTGCCCTCGCCTCCAGCTCCCGGGTCTTTTTTTGGGACACAGTGACAGGTCTGGGTTTACCTCCATGTGCTCGTGGCAGAGGAAACAAAAGAAAGCAACCTCCCTGATAATCAAACGCCATCTTCGACTAATTGGCAAACCGAGGGGCCCCTGGACCGGTCCCCCCGCCGATCCCCCCGCCATCCGGCCCGAGGGCGGCCCCCCGTCGGAGACAGAGTTTGCAACAGCCCCGGGAAGCTCCGGTTCAACGGTCCAGGGGGGAGGGGGACTCCGGGAGCCCTACCTGCCTCCCCACCCCGGCCGCCCGGGCAACGCGGTTCAGTTAAAATCTAAAAGGGGGTGGCGGCGGCGCCTCCCAGAGATGCAATTCCCCCCTCAGAAAATTGTTCCGAGGGACCCGGCGCAGGGCGGGCGAGCAAGCAAACCGCACGCGGGGAGCCGCAGCGAGTGTACTTACAAAACGATTAAAGCTCCGGCGGAACATCGCGACGAAGGCTGCCGGGCGCCGAGCTGGGCTCTACCGGGCTGTCTGGGAAGGCGCCGTCCACAAAACACACTGCGGCGTGGGCCGGCGGCGTGAAGCGGACGGCGAGGCGGGCAGCCCCACCACCGCCTGCCCTCCTAGGCTCTCCGCGCTTCCCCCCGCCCCGCCGCCCGCGCCCTCGCGCCCTCGCGCCCGCGGCCCCCCGCCCCCGCCCCGCCTCGCTCACGGCCCGCCCCCGGCCCGCCCGTCCCGGGGGCGGCGGCCCCGCCGCTCGCCCTGCTCTGGCCCCGGCCCCGCCGCTCCCGCAGCAGCCCGCCGAGAAGGCGAGCCCGGCGCGCGGGGGAGGGACGGCGGAGGAGCGCTAGGCTCCTCCCGCGGGGAGGGGGGCGCCCCGATCTCTCCGCCCGCGCCGGGCTCGGCACCCCGCTGTCTGCACTCTTGCCCGGCGCCGCGCCACCGCCCGCCCTCCCCGCCGGCCTCGGCGGCCAGCCCGCGTGCTTCCGCGCCACTCGGGGCACGGGGGACCCTCCCGGGGCACCCCGCGCCTCACCTCGCCTCGGCCCCACACTATTCCCCTGCCCCGGCCCTAACTCGTCCGCGGCGCCGCTTCGCTCGCAGCCCCTCCTCGGTCCGCGGCAGCCGCTCCGCCCCGCGCTTTCGTCCCGCACCCGGGCTGGGGAACCACCGCGCAGTCCGCCGGCCCGCCCCGAGCACGCGAGGCAGCCTGGCTCCCCGCTTCGCGGCGGGGAGGAGCCGGGCTCGCAGCGAGGAGTGGGGACAGGCAGGGCACCGTGGAGACCCCGGGCGGGCGGGGCAGGGCGGGGGGGGGGGGGATTAGTTATGAAAACCGCCCCCTCCTCATCTGCAAAGGCGCGGGTCTCCCCACTACCCTCGCTTCGCTCCGCTCCCACCTACGCGGCTTTCCCTCCTCCAGTTCTTTTCTCGCGTCCTGCCTCCCCACCTAAGCCGTCTTACTTCCACTTTCTCTATGAGGTTGTAAAGTCAGGCTTTGTGTCGCTGCTGCTGCGCAGCGGGGCGGGATTTCCCTGCCACCCCCCACCCCAAGCCCCTCCCCCTGGCCCCCTCCTCGGAGCGTCTCCCAGAGCATCCTGGGAGTTGTAGTCCAACCGTGCCCCCTTTCAGCCTCGTACTGCGGGCCGGGAGCTCCCCCACTCGCCCGGACGGGGTTTGCCCAGAGGGTTGAAAGAGGAAGCGGCTAAGATCGCTGGGCGGAACCGCGGTTCTCGGCACCGGCAGGATGAGGGGGCCAGGAGCGCCCGGTAGATTGCCCCCGCGGTGAAAAACGTGAGAAGAATAAATGAGGCAAAGCCCCGAATGCTGGGAGCCTTCCCTAGGACGGAAAATCTATGCTCCAGGAAACCCTCTACACCCTCGACTCCTAGTTTAGAACTGGAATTTGTGAAACTTGAAACATTCAATATAAAATCTGAATCTAGAATTGCCACGAGACCAGGCATCCCAACCCCCACCTACCCCTCCCCCCCCTCCGTCTGCACCGCCCTTTTGGCTTGCCCCGAGGCTGATGGAGAAGAAATTTCAGATTCCTCTATGAAAGTAGAGGAAATGAGTGGAGGTTGAGAAACATTTACGGGAGCCTCCTGCCGCGCCACATTCTCCTGCCAGTGTAGAGCTGGGGACCGGGTCCAGCTACACCGCCGGCCTCCCCCGAGGTCGTGAAGGGCCTTTGCTACTGGGCACGGCCGCTTCTCCTTTTCCCCTCTGGGGTTCAGATTCATTTTAACAAATCTCCCCTGGGCATTTTCTTTGTACCAGGCACTGTGCGAGGGGCTGGGCACGGCGGCTTCTGGAAAGACCTTCCCGACAGGGCGGTCGCGATCCAGTCGGGGGATAGCGACATGGAAAACCCCCCTTAGAAAGTGATGGCTGCTAGAGGTCAGGCGCCAAGAGCTAATGCATCTGAAAGGGGGCTGGGGAAGCTTTCCCGAAGGCCTTGGAGATTGAACTGGACCTTGAAATGTGGGAAGGTTTCAGAGGAAGGGACGGAAGGAGCCCAGTGGGCAGAGTCCAGGCGGAGGGAGAGGTCGGCGAGAGGGCGCAGGACAAGCTAAGAAAAAGAACAGGCCCTGGGGGCAGACGCCCAGGATGTGTGGGTGGGGCGGCCCAAATAACACCACAACCCAAAAGGATCTTCAGAAACACCCCTTGAAGTTTAAACTTGATTCTGTGAGCAATGAGTAGCCCATCCTCCACGAAGTGCAAATGCAGGAGAATTAAGGTATGTTCCCAAACTGTCCTAATTGCCGAGAAGGAAAGCGGTATGTTTCCAATTCTTTCCTCATTATGGTGTCTTCTGTTTGTTCACGCTTGAGGCTATATCTAACGATTTTTAAGATTCATGTTAAACGTATATTAATCAGATATTAAGATATGTTATTGGCAAAGTGGATCTAAGGTTTTGCTATTTCAAAGATTTATTTTCTTTTTCTTTTAATTTTTAAAAATGTTTTATTTATTTTTGAGAGAGAGAGAGGGAGAGCATGAAAAGGGAAGGGGCAGAGAGAGAGGGAAACAATCCAAAGCAGGCTGCAGGCTCTGAGCTGTCAGCACAGGACCCCACGCGGGGCTCGAACTCAGTAACTGTGAGATCATGACCTGAGCCGATGTCAGACACTTAACAGATTGAGCCGCCCAGGCGCCCCTCAAAGATTTGTTTTCAAGTAGATTTTATTTTCTGGCAACTAATATGATTTAACTCACTAATTATATGTTGAACACCTACTACGTGGCAGGCACTGTTCTAGACACTGGAATTTGGAGGTGGAAGAGGTTATTATCATTTGTTCTGGGAATAAGTCTAGAATTCTTCTCAATAAAATACATTCTAAGCAGTGAAATAGGGAATAGAAAATGACTTTGGATGTTTGGCGATGCAAATACTTACTAGTAAGTAATAAGTAATATCTTTCTGTATACAATCTTGTTGAACAAATGGGAAAAAATGTACTTGTAGATTCAAACAGATCAACTTTTAATACAAGATTTTTCCTTTTTTAAAGTTGTCTCTACACCCAACGTGGGGTGTGAACTGACAGTGCCGAAGTCGAGAGTCACATGCTGTGCTGACTGAGCCAACCAGGTACCCCTAGATCTCTCGTTTTTTTCTTTTGTTTTTTGGGTTTTTTTTAAGTTGATCTGTTTGAGGGGCACCTGGCTGGCTCAATCGGTAGAGCTTGTGACTTGATCTCAGCATTGTGAGTTCACACCCCACGTTGGGTGTAAGAGATCACTTAAAAAAAGGGAAAAAAAATTTAAATTAGATGCAATTAGAGAACTAGACACCATTTCGTGGTATCCTCTCACACACCGTTGTGTGAGTATCATCTCACATGCCATTATTGCCATGGTGTCCAGCTTAAGAGCAAGGCATTTAGGAGCCCCCAGGATATAGCAGTATTGTGGGTCTAATTTTCATTTGTTATTGCAGTTTTGCGATCTCGGTGTCCTAGCTGTTTCATCACGGCACCTGTACTCACGAGTCCGGACTCATTCGCTTGACTGTAACAATGCAGTCAATCCACACAAATCAAAATACACTCAGCAAAACACGAAATCTATGCAAGGTAATTTTTTCCCGTATCCAAACCCAACCTGAAATTGGAGTTAGTCTCCCAGGCGCCCTTTAGAATTACTTTTCAACGTTTATTTATTTTTGGGACAGAGAGAGACAGAGCATGAACGGGGGAGGGGCAGAGAGAGAGGGAGACACAGAATCGGAAACAGGCTCCAGGCTCTGAGCCATCAGCCCAGAGCCTGACGCGGGGCTCGAACTCACGGACTGTGAGATCGTGACCTGGCTGAAGTCGGACGCTTAACCGACTGCGCCACCCAGGCGCCCCTAGAATTACTTTTCTTTGTGAGCTTCTTTAAGGCAAGAAGAAATTATTTTTCTTCTTTTCAGTAGCTCTTCACAGTTCCCAAAGAAAACCTAGGTGTCGAGGAAAGCTGTTGTCAATGACTATGAAAAGCAAACCATCAGCCAGCATTCTCATTTGGCCCACTGCATAAACAGAACTGCAAATCCGAACTTCCTCCTGCCAAAGCTGTCAGAACCCGTGGTCTAGAACACCAACCCTTGTGGTGTATCAGCTGACTGCGGAAGAAGCCCCGGTCCCCTGGCAGGAATTCTGAGGAAGCAGTCTTCTGTCCTTATTACCATCTTGACGACACAGAATGCTTATGGTCAGAAAAAGGGGAAGGGGTCTCCTTCCACCATTTCAGTTCTGCTGCCCCGTTCTATGCAAGCCCCTCCAGAAGCCCTTCTCTCTCGCTTCCCCTATTCTTTCCCACCTTTTACCTCAAGCCCTCAGAAATCTCAACATGGCAACTGGGCAGGACAGCAAGTAGGGCACAGGAGGCCTTCCACCTTTGGGGAGGAAGGGAGCACAGTGCTCCTGGGATCAGTTGGTCAGCAATTCATGGATCCAGCAGGAAGGGAATGGTGAGAAGGAGACACTTTTTCCATCTAATGCTTAAAAATGAAAAAAAAGAGAGAGAGAGAGAGAAAGAGAAGCTGTTATATCAGCATCTAAATCACCGCCATCAGCAAGTTGAAGAAATTTAACCTGTCTCTGCTGAGCTTTCAAACACACTTCATAAGGCTACCTTTGGCCCACTGGAAATTCCTCCCTTCCAAGTCTGGCCTTAACATTTATTTAAGGCAGATTTTATCCATATCGTCCTAATTGTTGGCTCTCTCCAATTCATTCTGCACACTGCAACCCCAGAAATCTTCGGAAGGCAGATCAAATCACTCCCCTACTTAATGACTTTTCAGTAGCTTCTCATCACTCTTAGCGTAAATCCCCAATCTTGCCTTAACATCACCTACAAGGCCCCGAATTCTCTGACCCCTGCCTTCTGCCCTAGCATGAAGGGGGGCCTGCTCTCCCTCTCAGTCACCAAAGTCCACCTCACTGGCCACCTTTCATCCCTGGAGTTCCCAAAGCTTCTGTTCCCCAGACAGCTTTTGCACACGCGATCATCTCCACTGGGATGCTTTCATGAACTTTGCTATTTATCTTTCAGATCTCAACTTAAATGTCACTTTGTCAGATAAAATCAGAGCTCCCTGTTTTAATGTGCCAAATAGCCCTTATTAATTACATCGAGGGCACTGACAAATGAGGTTAGTAATCGTGGAGAACAGTAGAAGTCCAAAGGGATTGTGGATGATCTCATATTGTTTTGTTTTTCAAAATGGGGAAGTAGGTGTATTCTTGTAATCATGATACCAAAGGCATACAAGCTAGAACTGACTATAAAAAAGGATGGGGTATTTTTAAAAAGTTTTTTTTTTTAATGTTTATTTGTTTTTGAGAGAGAGAGAGAGAGAGAGAGACAGCATCAGCAGGGAAGGGGCAGAGAGAGAGGGAGACACAGAATCCGAAGCAGGCTCCAGGCTCTGAGCAGTCAGCACAGAGCCCGACGCGGGGCTGGAACCCCCAAACTGTGAGATCACCACCTCAGCCAAAGTCAGACGCTTAACCAACTGAGCCACCCAGGCGCCCCAGGATGGAGTATTTTACTATAGTGGAAGAGAAGAGGCAGTCTCTAGGAACCACAGTGAATTCACTGAGATACAGTTTGGCCTTCAAGGTTCTGAGAAAATGATCTCTAATTCAGAATTCTGCATCCTCCCAAACTATACTGTGAGGATAGACAGAGAAGAGGTTAGAGACAGAGAAGAGGATATGGCATAAGAACAGTAAATCTCTATCTTCCATAATAAGAAGTCATTATATCAAAATATATCAGTATAGTTATACTATACTATTTAGAAATAAGGAGGTAAATATCAGAAGAAATAGCTAAAATAATGAAAAGTACTTGCCTCTAGGGGCATAGATTAAGAATGGAAAAGAATGGGATAAGGGACGTCTCTATTTTCTCTGTATAAGTCTTAAAACTTTTAGACTATGAGCATGCATTATTTTCATAAAAATAAAAATAAGTTTGAGGGGCTCCTAGGTGGCTCAGTCAGTTGAGCATCCCACTCTTGATTTAAGCTCAGGTCATGATCCCAGGGTCGTGGGATTGGGCTCTGCACTAAGCATGGAACCTGCTTGGGATCCTCTCTCTCTCTGTCTCTCTCTGTCTCTGTCTGTCTCTCTCTCTCTGCCCCTCTCCCCCGCTCACGTGCTCTCACTCTAAAATTAAAAAAAAAAAAGTTTGAAAATACAAATAGCATTTGGACATGCAGACAAGAAGTAAGAGAACATTCTAACCAAGATAAATGGCAAAGATGTGGAGGTAAAAATATTCCAGTAAATTGTAAGCGGACCTGCCTACAGGAGCAATGGATCCAGGTTGAGGAGTAGTAGATGATATAAAATGTAAACGTCTCTTCTCAGGAAGGCACTAGAATGTACATTCCTTCATATGAGAAAGTAAACCAAGAAAGAGGAAGACTTGAGACCCAGAAAATGGGATAAACATAAAAGAGAGGTGAAGGGAATCCCCCATGTGATAATGAAAGAAAGTTTGAGGTAGACGGTAGACAGCTGTGTGGCACGCCTAGAAAGCAACCAGTTGTAGGACAAAGGGAAAACAAATTGGAAAGGACGGTCTTGTAAGAGGTCTAAATCTGTATCTTCCATAATGAGGATGCAATAAGTACTATCTAAACATTGAAAGATCAAGAAACGTGAGTATAAGTACTTCATATAGAAATAAGGAAGTAAAGGGGCCCCCCGGGTGGCTCAGTCGGTTGAGCGTCCGACTTCGGCCCAGGTCATGATCTCACAGCTTGTGGGTTCGAGCCCTGCATCGGGCTCTGTGCTGATGGCTCAGAGCCTGGAGCCTGCTTCGGATTCTGTGTTTCCCTCTCTCTCTGCCCTTCCCCCATTCACGCTCTGTCTCTCTCTGTCTCAAAAATAAATAAACATTAAAAAAAATTAAAAAAAAAGAAATAAGGAAGTAAATACTAGAAGAAACAGCTAAAATCATTAGAAGTGGTTGCTTTAGTAGTATAGGTTAGAAGTTGGGAGAAATGGAGTAGGGGGTCTGCTTTTTTTCTTTACAAGTCTTATTAATCTATTTAACTTTATGAATATGCATCCCTTTCAAAACATAAAAATTAATTTAATAAAAAAAGTAAAAAGCATTTTGAATGGGCAGAAAGGAAGGAGAGCATTCTAGCCAAGAGAAAGAGCAAAGATATGAAGTAGTAAGTAGACCTCCTTAGGGGAGTGTGGGTTCACACTGGGAAACAGTGAAAGATAATTTTAATAGCTATCATTTATTGAGCGCTTGCTGTGTTAAGCGCTTTATATATACATTATCTCATTTATTCTCACTAACCCCATATGGTACCACTATTATCCTCATTTTATAGGTGAAGGAACTGAGAAGTTAGGGAACTTGCCCAAAGTCACAGATAGAAAATAGCAGAGTCAAACAGATCTGCGAGATTGCACATCCATCCCCCCTTTTTAAAAAAAAGTTTATTTCCAGGGGCGCCTAGGTGGCTCAGTCGATTAAACATTTGACTTTGGCTCAGGTCATGAGCTCACGGTTCCTGAGTTCGAGCACCTGCTTTGGATTCCCCCTCTCTCTGCCCCTCCCCAGCTTGTGCTCTCTCAAAAATAAACTTAAAAAAAAAAAAAGAAGTTTGTTTATTTGTTTTTTTGAGAGAGAAGGAGGAAGTACGAGTCGGGGAAGGGCAGAGAGAGAGGATCCCAAGCAGGCTCTGCACTGTCAGCACGGAGCACGACGCGGGGCTTCACTTGGGGCTCAAACCCACCAACCGTGAGATCATGACCTGAGCCCAAGAGTTGGACGCTTAATAGATTGAGCCACCCAGGCGCCCCTGCAAATCCATACCCTTAGCCACCATATTGTGAAGGTATAATTGACATTTGATAGCTGATTTAATTTATGGGACAAAGGAGAGAGGTGAATTCAAAATGACTCTAAGGAATTAAGGCTCTGTGAGTGGGAGAGCGATGTTTATTTTAACAATTGACTACATCTGAGCAGCGTGACGCAGCTATAGTAATGAATGTGAGCGATGCGATCCCTGTCTCGGAGAGCTTGCCAGCAGTCATACATAGGAAAATCATTTGTGGGAACTTCAGTGGAGGAAATTGGGAATTCAGTGTTAGCTGCGTTGAAATAACAATAGAAGGCTCAAAAATGTCCAGTATGCATGGAGAATGTGGTATTAGAGCTTGATACGAGATGCTCTAAACCTCAAAAATCTATCCCTGGTCGAGGGAAATCAGAACTAAGAAAAGCTGTTTCGTTTAACGCTTCAGAGATCCTGCATGAGATTTCCGAGTGCACTTTCAATGGTAGCTGGGCTGGAAGCCAGATTGTAGTTTATAGGTGGAAACCGCTCATTCTCGAAGCTTGATGGTGGAAGAAGAAACAGAGATTGTACGATAGCTAGGAGGGCCATCGGGATCAGCAACTTTTTTTTTCCAAACTAGAGGAGACCTATACGTGTGTAAAAGCAGAGAGGGCAGGATTCCGTGGAAAGGAGGAGCAAAACTTTCAGAAAGGGAAGATAATTGAGGAAGCCGGGTGTGAAACCAGGGAAGAAGGGATGAGCTGGAGAACAGGAGGCTCAGGTTTGAGGGGTAAGGAGGGGCCCTTTTTCCTCTAAGGCAGGAAAGAAAGCTGAGAGGGGAGAGAGCGAATCGAATGGTTTTCGGGGAAGACGATGCACGGAAGTGAGCAGTCCGTTTTTGAGCGGGGCTTCGTTTTTGTGACAAAGGTCAGTTGGGAAAGGAGATGGAACTTCCGACCAAATCAAAGAATAGAATTTGAAGTTCAGATCGGAAGATTAACAAGGCTTTTGGGGGCCCGACAGTCGTATTTCAGGGCTTTCTACTGTTGAAAATTATTGCAGATTGCCCCATCCTTCAGTCTTCCTGACCAATGAATTCACATTTTATCTCACCCAGGCTAACATTTAGGTACTAAGACTTAGGCAGGATGCCATCAAAATCCATTCAAAATGGCTCTCTTCCCAGCAGGGACAGTGATGCAAACTCCCCTTAGCAATCAAATCCAACCTTGAATTAATTAATATCTCTGTTGGCGTCTGTTTTAAGTCATATAGTTCTCACTGGCTCACTTTCTAGCATTTTAAGTTTCACTTGGCACTCTTCGGCAAGTATTCGTCTGTCCCGCTTGGAAAAGTATTTGCCATTTTGGTTTCACTTAATTCTTGTCCCAGGATGTAATCATGATAAGCCAACACGCACAAAACACCTAACGGACACCAGAGCTTCTTGAGGGCAGGACCAGGCCTTATTTATCTGTATCCCTATTGCCCAGGGAAGAACATGACACGTTGTGGAAGCTCGAGAAATACTGACAAAGGAATGATCATCTCTGTGCCGTTATGGGGAGAGCCCAAAACCGGGACCCAGGAGACGTCCGTTCTGACTGTTATCTAAAGTTCCCCTTGGACCCATCACATACATTCTCTGGACCTTATTTTCTCCATGGGAAGACGAGGGGACTAGATAATTTATGAAATTACTTCTGACTTACGAATTTTACATGCCATTTTTAAGCAGATAAAATTTCAGGTTTCCAAGGGGGGATATTTGGACTGCTGTTTGAAACTTGTTCTAAGTCCCTGGCTAAGCCATTGGTCACTGCCTGTGACCCAGAGTAGACCTGCACTTCGGGTCATTCCTCCTAGACAGGCCAGACAATCAGATGTGCTACCCAAAGCCCTGTCCCTTGCCTAGTATCTTTTCGGGGTCTCCCCTGGTGGGGTTGTAGTGCTGCAGTCAGCAACTTTCCCATGGTGCCAAGTCTTAACTAGGCCCAGTTATGTGTAAACCACGCTCATGTATTTCTTTTTTATCTTAAGTCATTTGGTCATAGGTGACCAACCACGAGGCCACAGGTGTGGATTGAGGAAGGGGCAGCAGTGTGGCAGGAGGAGGTGCCGTGGGAGACTGGGCCACCTGTGCATGAGACTAACATATGCCTTCAGGGCCTGCTCAGACTCTGTCACCAGCCAGACCCCAAGACCTGACCCCTATGACCTTCGTTCCGTATTTTTCCTTCAGCTCCTCTTTCCAGCTTATCTCTTTTTTTTTAAGTTTTTTAGTATTTATTTTTGAGAGAGAGAGAGAGAGAGAGAGAGAGAGAGAGAGAGAGAGAGAGAACAAGCAGGGGAGGGGCAGGGAGAGAGGAAGACAGAATCCGAGGAGGCTCCAGGCCTGAGCTGTCAGCACAGAGCCCGATGCGGGGCTTGAACCCACGAAGTGCGAGATCATGACCTGAGCTGAAGTCGGACGCTTAACCGACTGAGCCACCCAGGCGCCCTTCCAGCTTACCTCTTAACAGCAGACCTGAAGGGCATAGCATCCTGTGATGGAAACCAAAACTACCCCTCAAGCAATAGCAGCTGCCCAAAGAGTTCCGGCCAGCTCAGAACACCCAGACCAGTTTGAACTTAAGCCCCAACTCGCACCTGCACAGATGGACCATGGAGTGACTGGCGGTTATCTTGACGTCGTTATTCTACTAAAAATCTCTGCGCAAGGAGGAGCGGAAGCTCCATTTACATAACATACGATGTATGTATAAGCATGCTTCCTTCAGGCGCATGCGCAACCTTATGCCCGCCTCTACCTCCAATGACAAGGCTCCCGCTCTAAATATTCATCCTAGGGGGCATCTGGGTGGCTCAGTCGGTTCAGCGTCTGACTCTTGGGTTTGGCTCGGGTCATGATCTCATAGCTCATGGGTTCGAGCCCCGTGTCAGGCTGTGTGCTGACAGCTCGGAGCCTGGAGCCTGCTTCGGATTCTGTGTCTCCCTCTCTCTTTGCCCCTCCCCTGCTCACACTGTCTCTCTCTCAAAAATAAATAAACATTAAAGAAAATTCATCCTAGCACTAAATAAAAGGAACCCATTCACCCTTGCTCAGGGAGTCACGGCTGTGGAAATTATTCCCTGTGATCTCCTTATTTGCTGCAAATGAAGTTTCCCTTGTGTTGCCACTCTACCTGGTGTAGTTTCTGTCTGTGACTCACCAAGGAGCAAATTTACATTAGTCGGGTTCCAGCTCTGTCCCACATACACACCTTCCCCAAGTCCTTCCCACTTATACACACACCTTCCATAAGAGGATGGAATTAGTTCTCAGCACACCAGACTTCATGGGCAGGAGAACTTTATCCTCACCTAGTCGGGCATTTTAGTCTCCCCCAGAAAACTAACTGCAAATCAGGATATTGCTCTCAAAAGGAGGGCTCCTGGCAAAATAGGAAAGCAATGGAGGTGAGCAAGACAGACATCCCGACAGGTGTCTCCTAGACCTTCTCAAACTCCCCTGCCCCTCATTTCCCCACTGCCTTTGCCGAGCCCCTGCCAAATTGTTAGATTGAAGAGGTTTATCTCATTCCCCTAGTCAGAAGGGAGGATTGCAGAAGACGACTAGAGGAATGAGATAAACCTCTTCAATCTAAGAATTTGGAGACTTTTCAAAGTATTTAGGTGTTTATAAACAACCACGGGAAGTGAGCAATGCTGAACCAAAGCAATGAGTCTATGGTGATGGGATTTCATTACCAGTAGATAAGCTATTTGGGCGTGTAGTGAGGTCTCACTCACTCTCTGCCTTTCAGATCACACCTTGTGACCGCCAGCTACTCTGCACAGTACCCTCTGCTTTATAGCTGCGGGGAGAGCTAAGTGTTCTCTCCGCCCCAATCGACCTGCCTTTCGATATTCAGTACCTCATTCTTCCTCCACCCTCCTTGTACGACACTACCATACCTGTGGTTTATGAGAATCTTCCTAATTGATCCCGGGTTGAACGGAGAATACCCAACGATTAAAAAAAAAAAAAAAAGACTAAACCCACCAAATAAATTAAGTACTTACGCTGTCCATTTCATTAACATTCAGATAAAGCTGCTTCCTTCCCTATGTGTGGACACACACAAAGAGGATCCGGAATCACCAGGCAACCAGATGGAATATGGACTTCAAATAAAGAATGGTCTCGTCATTCTTCACAAGAAGTTAATTAGCTCCTCCCCTACAGAACACTTCTTAGACTGTGACTGGTAATGTCTCAACTCCTGCTCGGCTATAAAGTCGTAATTAATAATCAGTCTATTTCTCTGGTAACTGTCATTTCACGACTATTGGCAGATCTCTTATCATTAATGACTGCTTTACCCTCCCATGGGGCAGGCATAGTTCCCAACCCTCGGGCTTCCATAGGAAGTTTCAGCCCGATCTAAGCACCATGAGGTGCCATCAGATGCACTCCCCTCCCCATCCCAACATGATTATCCAGTGAAATTCGGTTCGAGGAATAGAAACACTGCAAAAGGGTTGGTAGGCCAATGGACCAAATGTTGGTGTATATTTTGTCAGGCAACGGTTTTTCTTTTTAGGCACTCACTAGATCATGATCTCCTTTGGGCTGCTCCTCTCTTTGGGCTCAGTCTACCACAAGTTTGGTATCCCGTAAAGTACAGGACTCTTGATAGCTGCCCTGTTTCACTCCAATTTAGGGATGGTGCTTCCTGGATGGTGCATTTGTAATACGTACAGAGTCCCCGACATCAGCAATTTTGTATTTGACAGAGCGATATGAGATTACTTCACTTTTTGGCAGTCTGGAAAGTGCTATATTTGTCCATGAGTCCCTTTTCTGCTTCCACGCTGACCTCAGTTCTTGAGTTGCGCCAAGGAGGAATTCAGAGCCAAACTCTCCAGTAAGCAAGAGTTTGACAGCAGTGAAAGAGCAAGTTCACTTTTGAGATAGGAGAGTGAGCAGGCCCAGGGGCGGCGACTGCAGGGGAAGGTGGGGAGGCGGTCAGGGAAGTCTTTTCTTTTTATGTTTGCGTAGGTTGTGGGTCATAAATAGAGTGGTCTCTGACTGAGGTTGCTTCCAATCATCTAAAGGACTCCGCCTACTGGTTGGGGAGGGGGAGTTTTTGGCCCTATATGGTCCTTGTCCGAACTGCCATGGCAGCCATGGGGGGTGTGGGAGCGGTGAGGAGAGAGGGGTGTCAAAACTTCAATGTCAATGTATTATAATGAAGCTCTGTAGGTTACTGTAGGGTGGTGGTTATAGAGAACAACACATTCCTATCCCGGAGGTCTTTCCCTGCTGTTTGGAAATTGGTTTCCTCTCCCCCACCTTTTTAAAAAGTTTTATTTTTGAGAGAGAGAGAGAGAGAGAGAGAGAGAGAGAGAGAGAATGTGAGTGGGGGAAGGGCCAGAGAGAGGGAGACACAGAATCCAAAGCAAGCTCCAGGCTCTGAGCTGTCAGCACAGAGCCCCACATGGGGCTCGAACTCACAAACTGCAGAGATCGTGACCTGAGCTGAAGTCGGACGCTTAACCGACTGAGCCTCCCAGGCGCCCTGGTTTCCTCCCTTTTTATCAGTCAGAAAGCATTTGTTCTCTGCTCGTATCTAACTGCCCACTCTATCATATTAATATTTGTTTTTATTATCAATTATTATTATTTACTTGGAAAAATCAGTATCTTCTTTGGTTTAAACCAAAGCTGTCTCGGGAATATATGGTAGTTTCCCTAATCGGCTTTTGTTCTTGGCCCAGATCATAAACAATATTCATGATGTCGAATGTACAGAGAATTTATTTATAGCCTTGACATACTTTTCCATGAACTGTTTAAATATCAACATAGTTCAAACGAAGCCTGCCAGGGAAATAAATGATTTATATTCATTTCTGTTGGTGACCTTCCATAGAAAGAAATTAAGAATTGTGTAACTATAAAGAACAGATAGAAACAGTCAAAAGTTCAACAAACTGCTGTGATTATGGGTGATAGAATTACATATATTTTGAGTTTTTCTGTGCGCCTTATATTTCCTTAATGTAGTTACACCATGACCTTTGGCATATTTTAAAGGAAGACGCATGCTTATTTCCATTTCTTCCTCAATCGCAGGGATGGCAAATCTATGGCACATATGTTGCCACTCCCCACTTCCAAGTTCATAGCAGACGGTGCTAGTCAATCTTGGCACTCTTTGTCACTGAATTTGGAAGCAATCCCATAATCTTTTGCAATCCAGCCCTCTACACAGCTATGTGAATAGCTCAGCGATCACCCGAGATGGAAGTCATTTGCCATTCTGGTTCTAACCTTAAGCGTTCTCACCACGTCTTAGTCGAGGATCAGTGGTGACAAGGAGTCGCTACTCATTCAAACCAGTATAAGAAAGGGGAACTTATTATAAGAATACAACAGACAATTGGGCATGCAAGCTGGTGCAGCCTCTCTGGAAAACATTATGGAGGTTCCTCAAAAAACTAAAAATGGAACTACCCTACGACCCAGCAATTGCCCTACTAGGCATTTATCCATGGCATACAGGTGTGCTCTTTCAAAGGGACACATGCACCCGCATGTTTATAGCAGCACTGTCCACAATAGCCAAAGTATGGAAAGAGCCCAAATGTCCATCGATGGATGAATGGATAAAGAAGGTGTGGTATATATATACAATGGAGTATTAGTCGGCAATCAAAAAGAATGAAATCTTGCCATTTGCAACTACGTGGATGGACCTGGAGGGTATTATGCTAAGCGAAGTTAGTCCGTCAGAGAAAGACAAAAATCATATGACTTCACTCATAGGAGGACTTTAAGAGACAAAACAGATGAACAGAAGGGAAGGGAAGCAAAAATAATATAAAAACAGGGAGGGGGACAAAACAGAAGAGACTCACAAATATGGAGAACAAACTGAGGGTTCCTGGAGGGGTTGTGGGGGGGGGGGTGGGCTAAATGGGGAAGGGGCACGAAGGAATCTACTCCTGAAATCATTGTTGCACTATTTGCTAACTAATTAGGGTGTAAATTGTTAAAAAGTTTAAAAAAAAATTTAAAAAAAAGAAACTAAAGGAAAATCGAAGTTACCACGTTCAGAAAACAGTCTTGCATTCATAATAAAACTTTATCAGTCAAAAAGAAATACAACAGACAATATCACAAATGTTTGGGCTATGAAGCACAGCCAGGCAATAGTGTAATTAAGACTGGAATTGGCAGAAACAGGTTGCTTGCTTTTTCCCTCAGTGACCACATAGTGTCTGTCTCTGTTCTACGCTTGTGTCTCTCTTTTGACTGTCATCTACTTTCCACCTAACATGCCTTCCCAGCCCTACTCTACATGTTATTTAATTCAAGCATCCATATAGTTCTCTCACTAGAGTCTCTGTGTCTCTTATTGGAAATTCTCAAGAAACAAAATCTGATGGCCCAGGGGAGTAGAATCACACAGTAGGAAGGGCTGTCCCTCTCAGAGCTATGAATACGCCAGGTTAAACCTGAAGAGGCTGGCTAGCAGATTATCTACTCTGCTCACGTATGTTCTTCTCTTTATCCTCCTTGAGTAGAATTGCCAGATGCAATAGAGGATGCCCAATTAAATTTGAATTTCCCATAAATTATGAATATTCTTTGACAGATGCATCCAAAAAAATTGTTCATTGTTTATATGAAATTCCACTTGACTGGGCATCGTATATTTTTATTTGCTACTTCTGGTGACCCTATCCCCCCTGAGTCTTCCTTTGGACTCACCCCTTGAGCTGGTCCAGTGATATTTTTTTCTAGTAAGTCAATAGCTGTTACCCTTACAGTGTGGGTAAAAATCCTACACTAAAATATCTCGATTAGAGATTCAGTGTAGCCACAGAAGTAGTGCAAGTTTAGAATATTGCATGTTTCACTATTATTGGATCTATTTTTGAAGGCTTGCTATTTTCTTTCAGGCTGACTTTGTATAGTTTTTTTGGGGGGTGGGGCTATCTCATTCACAGGATAAAGGTGTTTGGAGATAGAGTCTGACTGATGTTATGTCTGTGTGCCTCACTCAACAGTGTTCGGAGCACCACGAATATATAGCAAATGTCACAATTTCAAAAAAAAATAACTTTCCTGTAAGAGTTTCTTTTTTTTTCTTAAGTTTATTTATTTATTTCGAGAGGGAGAGAAAATGAGCAGAGTTGGGGCAGAGAGAGAGAGAGGGAGAGATAGAATCCCGAGGTTCCGTGCAGTCAGCACGGAGCCCGACCAGGGGCTTGATGTCACGAGCCTCAAGATCATGACCTGAGCTGAAATCCAGAGTGGGACGCTTACCTGACCCACCCTGGCGCCCCTCCTGTAAGAGTTTCTTAAAAGAAGTTGAAGTGGTATTGACCAGGGCTTGCGGCTCTTGGGGAGGATTTGTTTAGGGTTTTCAGCCCTACTCATTCCTCTTCAGTAACCAAATCGAAAACAACGTACTGACTACAGAGGACTGATTTATTTGTCAGTGGCTGGCCAAGACCCAGTAACCCAACAGAGTGCTCTTTCGAGATCGATTGTAGATGCCACTGTTACCCTTTCCACTTCAAAACGGAGCCCCCAACTTTCCACTGGAATTGTAATCTTGGGGCCAGCCTGCCTATTCATGTATGGAGAGAGTGTGTACTTGTGTCACGTACCCAGTCACAGGTTATGCAGATAGCATGGCAAAGACGGGTCACCCTTCAAGGGAGCGACCTTATCTACTAGGTATGAGCGACCTAATGCGTGTTAAACTCTTTACAGTCAGATTAGCCACTCCTCTTCCTGGGGAGGAAGGAGTCAGCGCAAATGATGGGGTGTAAAAGACCCTCTTTCCCTAGCACCCCCTCATCGTTGTCTATTATTTGATCTTGACTATTTTTTAGGCAGTAGCAATCTTCACCAAGTATATTAGTTTCCTAGGCTGCCATAGCAAAGTACCACAAACTGGGGGGCTGAAACAACGGATATTTATTATCTTACAGTTCTGGAGGCTACACGTCCGAGAATCAAGGTATCAGTAAGGTCATGCCCCACCCCCTGAAGGCGCTAGGGAAGGATCTTGTCCAGTCCTCTCTCCCAGCTTCTGGTAGTTTCTTGGCTTATAGGGGCCTGACTCCAAACTTCACATGGCATTCTCTCTGTTTGTACGTCTGGGTCCAACTTTCCCCATTTTTTAATAATACAAGTAATATTGGACTCTACTATGCTGTGACCTCATCTTTAATTATACCTGCAATGACCTGATTTCCAAATCAAGCCACATTCCGAGGTACTGGGGGCTCACCATATAGATTTGGTGGAGAGGCACGATTCAACCTGTAAAGGAAGGTATTCCATCATTCATAAACTGCGTATCTCTTGCAACATCTCCTGGATTTGTTTCTCCTCTTTTCTGAGTACTTCTTGCAGAATGTTTCACTGTGGATGTCTGTGTGGTAGACCGGCTGAGGCCTTACATGTCTGAATAAAACTTGATCCATATTACCTGCGGTAGTACAACGGAGGGATACAACAAAACGTGAGTTTTAGAAAAGGAAACTAAGGGGGCGCCTGGGTGGCTCGGTCGGTTAAGCATCCGACTCTTGGTTTCGGCTCAGGTCATGATCTCACGGTTCAGTCCATGAGTTTGGGCCCCCCCACCGCCCCGTCGGGCTCCCTGCTGTCTGAGCAGAGCCTGCTTCAGATCTTCTGTGCCCCTCTGCCTGCCCTTCCCCCACTTCCACGCATGTACATGCTCTCTCTCAAAAATAAAGAAAAACATCAAAAAAAAAAATGTGTTCATAAACACCAAGGAAAAAAAGAAAAGGAAACTAACAACATGTGGCATATATGCGGGACCCCTGGGATGCCATGGTCACACAAAAATGCTTTTTCCATCCCGTTCGGCCTCAAGTACCTACTCAATGAATAGGGGAGATGTTCTTTGGAAAATTGGCTACAACATAAAAGCAGCTTAAAGCTCTAGAGTAACCTAAAACTCTATTTTAGACATGTAGAGTTTAGGGCATGGTAACAGGAAATGAAACAAGAAAAGTGGGTTGAATTGGAGAGTGGTAGTCCAGACTGGTTTGCGGACTGTCTACCACTCTAGCAATTGTCATATGGGTCCTGAAACAGCTTACCCCCCATCACTTCAATATTTTTAGTGGGTATGTAATGTGTTCTCATTATGTCCTATAGTAACCTCGAGAGATCAGCACAGAAAGCTTTATTTCCAACAAGTTCGCTCTGTCAGTGCTGTTCTTTCAATGAAACTAAGGTCTATTAAAGAGACTTGTTCACGACAGAGATATATTCCTGTTGCCAACAAGTGTCACTTTCAGAAGCTGACTGCCCTAATTGCGAATAATCTATAATATCCACCATTGGTTTTGTAGTACATTAGAATTTTCTTTAACTTTGCCGTGACTGCCTTTCTACTTCTCTAGACTAACATGTAGAAATGAAAGGTGAGAAGCTCAGTCACATTCTTGTGTTCCAGTTTGTAGCCAAGCAATCAAGGAATTTGACGTTGATTTTCTTATTTTACTTATCTATTTTTTAAGAGTTAAATTTTTTTTTTTTTTACATAATCTCCATATCCAACGTGGGGCTGGAACTCACAACCCTGAGATCAAAAGTCGCATGCTCTACTGGCTGAGCCAGCCAGGCGTCCCTGGATTTTCTTATTTTTGCAAAATGGCAGAGAAAGTCTAGATATGATAGATACAATCCACTCTTAATATTTCCAGGACTTTCCAGCCATTCGTTATCATAGGCCTTCGTTTCTTCTTTTACTCTTTACAGTTACCCGTCTTTGGTCATTTCAATAAGATATTGAAAACTAGGGGGGCACCTGGGTGGCACAGTCTATTAAGCATCTCACTCTTGGGGCACCTGGGTGGCTCAGTCAGTTAAGCGTCCGACTTCACGTCAGGCCATGATCTCACTGTTCTTTGGTTCGAGCCCCACCTTGGGCTCTGTGCTGATAGCTCAGCGCCTGGAACCTGCTTCGGATTCTGTGTCTCCCTCCCTCTCTGCCCCTCCCCTGCTCGCACTCTGTCTCTGTCTCTCTCTCTCAAAAATAAATAAACATTAAAAAAATCTTTTAAGCATCTGACTCTTGATTTTGGCTCTGGTCATGATCTCATGGTTTGTGGGCTCGAGCCCCATGTTGGGCTCTGTGCTGACTGAGTGGCTCCTGCTTGGTATTCTCTTTCTCCCTCTCTCTCCCCTTCCCTGCTCTCTCTCACTCTCTCTCAAAATAAATGAATAAACATTGAAAAAAATATATTAAAAAATAGGGGCACCTGGGTAGCTCAGTCGGTTGAGCATCTGACTCTTGATTTTGGCTCGGGTCATGATCTCATGGTTTGTGGGATCGAGCCCCATGTCTGGCTCTGTGCTGGCAGCCTGGAGCCGACTTGGGAATCTCTCTCTCTCGGCCCCTCTCCAACTCGTATTTGTGCGTGCCCTCTCTCTCAAAGTAAATAAAACAAACTTTTAAAAAATAGTGTATGTTACTGGGAAAGTAGGTGACTAAGGGAAGGGCTTGATGATGGAGGATATACATGAATTTTTTTCATTTTCAGCAAATTTCTACTGTTCAGAGAAAAATGGCTATATTGTGTCTATATTTTATTTTTTTAAGTAAAATACTTAATATATAACATTTATGGCAATTTATTTTTTCTCCTGCAGCCGTCTTTGCAGCGTGTTATTTTGATTCAGGCACATGGGATTATTCTAAACAAGGAGAGCTATCTGAAAGTTCTTAGACGTAAGTTATAATTAGCCCTTGCTTATTTCAAAAATGGCCCTTTCCATGCACGGTATAAATAATTGCAAAACTAATTAATCATGCTTAACCCTTGTTTTCTAAGGTCGCAGCAGCACCGGGATAATTGAGGGTTGTATATGAGTTACCATTAAGGAGAGACTTGGCCAAACCTCCAACGTAGCTTTTTCTGACTTCTAGTTTCCTTCTTTTGCTGCTTTTAATTTTTAGGGATTGCACACAGTATGGCAGGGACTGTAGGATTTGGGGAATCGATCAAGCTGAAGACTTTTACTAAGTCCCTGCTTAACACCACCATAAACATCCCCCCTGTGTGTCACTTCTTTGTGGCCGCTTAAAAGATCTGTGACCCCCAGCCCCGCTCAGCTGGCCTCCCACCTCTGGTAAAAAGTGGTCTTTTGCTGAAGGAGCATTTCTTCAGCTCTTCCCAGCTCCTCCTCCCCACAGGAGGGTAGAAGAGAGGATCTCTAAGCATCCTTTCAGCTCCATGATGGTACAGTTCCATGTAGAAAATATATGTGAGAAATGTTGGAAATCTGACCTTTTCACACCTTTTTTTTTAACTGATGGGTTTTGCTTCGTTTTAAGTTTTTAAAAGTTTTTATTTATTTATGTTTGAGAGAGAGACAGAGTAGGGGAGGGGCAGAGAGAGAGGGACAGAGAGAGAGAATCCCAAGCGGGCTCTGCAGGCGGAACTCGAACTCAGGAACCGTGAGACCCACGACCGGAGCCGAAACCAGGAGTCAGCTGCTTAACCTACTGAGCCACCCAGGCGCCCCAGTGATGGGTTTTTAGGAAGAGCTTTACTAAAGAGAAGGAGCAAAATATGATTCATTTCAGTCCCATAGCCAGGAGTGAGGTAGGAGGTTTGGAGATGAGTGTAAGGAAGGTGGATTCAACAGAAAGAGAACGGGGATGGTCTGAGAGCGAGGGGCCGTGCTTGAAACTGGCTTCACGGTTTCTTCTGGAGAACGGAAATGCAAGGGAGCCGCGAGCCCACCGAGCACACGCTCCTGACTTGCTGAACAGAGGAAAAGGAAAAAGAGTGAGAGAGAAGGAAGGAGTAAGGTGCCAGGAGAGATGAGGCAAGGCTGCAGGAAAGGCAGGAAATAGAAATTTGGGACTCTCTTACTTAAACCAAGACATTTCCAAGAAGTGCTAAAGACTATCTCTTGTACTGATAGGACTTAGTTCTTTTATTTTTTAAAGATTTTTAAAATGTTTTTTATTTATTTTGAGAGAGAGAGAGAGAGAGAGAGAGAGAGCGAGAGAGCGGCAGAGAGAGGGAGGGAGAGAATCCCAAGCAGGCTCCGTGCTGTCAGCACAGAGCCCAATGGGTGGCTCAATCTCACAAACCTTGAGACCATGATCTGACCAAGAGTCTGACACTTAACTGACTGAGCCACCCAGCACCCCAGGACTTCATTATTTTAATTATTAGCTTGGGCAAGTTTCCACTGGTAAATTTTTTTATTTTTTATTTTTTGGCTAAAGTTCTTCTCTGACTCATGGTCCGTGTATATATATATATATATATATATATATATATATATATATATATTTTTTTTTTTTTAATGTTTATTTACTTTTGAGACAGAGACAGAGCATGAATGGGGAAGGGTCAGAGAGAGAAGGAGACACAGAATCCGAAACAGGCTCCGGGCTCTGAGCTGTCAGCACAGAGCCCGACGCGGGGCTTGAACCCACGGACCGCGAGATCATGACCTGAGCCGAAGTCGGATGCTCAACCGACTGAGCCACCCAGGCGCCCCTCATGGTCCATATTTTTATCACTTATTCTATACTGGCTTTATGTGTGAAGCCCCCATTAATGCATTAGGCTATTATATATTGAATGAGCTTCAAATATTCTCCAGATTCCTACTCTATAATTAAGTGTGGTTGAGAAAGGAACATCGATAGTCATGCAGATAACTTGTTCTTAAGATGTCATTATCATTGGTTGTCACTGGCAGTTAGTCATTTTAATTAGATATTAATATTCAGAGCTTTTAAAGTATTACAAATCTCTAGTCTTCTAAATGAGACAGGGAATAGAGCTTAGATTGGTTTTGCCTAGTAAGGCATTGGTTGAATTTAAACTGAAAGCCATACAATTTCAACTTTTACTGTTTTCTAGGCTACTAACAGCTCAGATTAACTCTAAAATCGTTGTACAGTATGAAGCCAAATTAGCCAGTAAAATTTTAATTTCAGTCTTAGATGCTGGCAAATGCTGATGAACATGATCTGAACAAAGCAGCCATAAAAAAAAATTAGGAGATAGATGAGGAAATTTGAATACTGTCTAGACAATTGTCATTAAGGAATTATTGTTAATTTTTTGGTAAGACAAAGGTATTGGGGGCATATATATTTTTAAAAATAATCTCTATGCCTGATGTGGGGCTCAAACTCACAACCCCAAGATGAAGAGTATCATGCTCTGGGTGCCTGGGTGGCTGAGTTGGTTGAGGGTCCGACTTTTGATTTGGGCTCAGGTCATGATCTCATGGTTTGTGGGGGCCTGCCCCAAGTCGGGCTTTGGGCTGACATCGCAGAGTCAGCTTGGGATTCTCTCCCTCTCTCTCTCTCTCTCTCTGCCCTGCCCCCCTGCCCCCAGCTTGTGCACACATGTGCTCTCTCTCAAAATAATGGTTAAAATTTTTTTTTGAAAGAGAAACTGTAAAGAGTTAGGATTTTTGTGGGTTAGAAAAGCCTAGTCTTCTAAATTTACACATACAAGTTACAGTTACTATTCAAATTTTAAACTATTTACTACGAAAAACAGTTCAAACATATACAAAAGTGGATAGAGCAGGTAGTGTAAAGAACGCCCACATAAGTAGTGTTCAGATTCAACAATTATCATTACATGGCCATCTTATTTCATTTTATATTCTTATCCATTCCCCTTCCCATGTATCTAAAAGATGACTTTCAAAATACATGCACGCAGGGACACCTTATGGCTCTGTCAGAGGAGCCTATCACTTTTTTTTTTTAACGTTTATTTTGAGGCCGAGAGAGAGCCTGACGTGGGGCTCGAACTCAGGAACCGTGAGATCATGACCTGAGCGGAAATCAAGAGCTTAACCAACCGAGCCTCCCAGGGGCCCCCGGAGTTTGTCTTTTAAAAAAGGGTAATGCCAGTAGGAAATCAAGTCTGTAGCTGCCACGGCGTTTTTTACTTATTTATTTTTATGTATTTTCTTTTGGTTACTGTGACCTGATTTTGTTGAATTCAACATTTTCCTTTAAATTGAAGAGTCATTGACATACAGCATTGTATTAGTGTCGGCTGTACAACATACTGCTCCCATATTTACATCCATTAGGAAATGGCCACCCCAATAAGACAGTGGTATTAGAACTTGTATGTATTTATGTATGTATGTATGTATGTATGTATTTTTCTGTCAGATTTTTCGTTTTTTTTTTTTTTTTTTAATTAACTGATTGCTTTATTTTTTAATTTCCCTCCAAGTTAGTTAGCATCTAGTGCAACAATGATTTCAGGGGTAGATTCCTTAATGCCGCCCCTTCCCCATTTAGCCCATCGCCCCTCCCACAGCCCCTCCAGGAACCCTCTGTTTGTTCTCCATGTTTGTGAGTCTCTTCTGTTTGGTCCCCCTCCCTGCTTTTATATTCTTTTTGCTTCCCTTCCCTTCTGTTCATCTGTTTTGTCTCTTAAGGTCCTCCTATGAGTGAAGTCGCGTGATATTTGTATTTCTCTGATGGACTAATTTCGCTTAGCATAACACCCTCCAGTTCCATCCACGTAGTTTGCAATACCTGTCTTAGATTGGCGTGTGCCTGTATGCTCCTGGTTCCCATTCCAGTGAGCAGATCCAAGTCAGATACATCGAAAGAGCCTCATGCCTCTAAAATACAATAATAATTACAACAAAAGCATTTGTTACATCATGCGTTTATTTATCATTTTTTAAATCACTTGCTTCCCAGATGGATAGGAGTAATCTCAATGACGATTGCAAATAGATTTCCCACTATCAGTGTTTTAGAAGACAGTGAGCATGGAAGAGTTGGTGTAAGTTTGCTTCTTCACAGGTAGCTTTTCTTTTCACCGAGTCCTTATCTTGGATGCGTTCAGGGGTGGCCTCGTGTTTCATGTTGCAAATAATGGTTACCTCCCTATCACTGTCATTACTGTCATATGTCGTAGTATCACTGTAGCTCACGTTGCCACGGAATACGTGGTCTCTGTAATCTGCCTTGAGAAAGGACTGGGCGCAAGGCTTCGCTTCACTTGGACAAAGTGGGTTTTGAGCATTTCTATTCTGTGCCTCAGAAATATTACTGATCAAAGGCTCAGAACTTTGACAGACGAGACA
Source organism: Acinonyx jubatus (assembly GCF_027475565.1). Classification (NCBI taxonomy): domain Eukaryota; kingdom Metazoa; phylum Chordata; class Mammalia; order Carnivora; family Felidae; genus Acinonyx; species Acinonyx jubatus. Next base: position 112,060,818 of record NC_069389.1, read on the forward strand.
TCTTTCCTTATAGTGCCGGCAAGCCTTGATTAACTGAGGCCTCGATAACATGTCTGCGCTACGGGCACAAACTGACCCTTTGAGTTTATGATGTCTAGGGGACTTGGTTGGTTTCTGCACACTGGATCGCTTGGGTGTCGAGATGCGACTTTGCGGGTGGGGTGGACAAAGTGGCTTGGTTGGCCTGACTGCGTATTGCAGACCGGCCGGCCGGGGTGGCCTCGCTGCCTTATTTCGGTAGGATGAAGTGGCCTGACCAACTAGCTTATGGGCATGAGCTGGCTTATATGGCTTTCCCAGATTGCGTGTTCGATATGGCTTCTCCAGGTGCGATGACTTGAATTTTTTTACTGAGCACGGTGGCCTTTTCTTCCTTTGACTTGACGGCTTGTTGAACTTTTGTGTACTAGAGGACACACACAGCTTTTCTAGACTCGAGGGCCCGACGGACTTTTGTGCGCTGGATGATATGGAGGACTTTTCCGGACATGAGACACTAGATAACTTGTCTGTAGCAGACGGCAGGGATTGGTTTTCTAGACTGCATGGGCTGGATGTCTTGGATTCGCTGAATGACATTTTGGATGGTGGTGTGGACGACTTGGCTGGCACACCTTTCTTGAGCCTGGAAACATAGAAAACTTAGAATACGACAATTTAAAACAGAAGTACTATCGCTATCACAAGACACAGGCTACTATGTCAACTTAGACTTTGGTCTTTTTTTTTTTTTTGCTTCTAGTAGGAAAAGCAAACACAGGAAGAATTGGAGTGTGGTGAAAGCCGCGACTCAGGTTACAGATATGACTTCATGCTGAATGCTTTTTATTTCTGTTAAGAGTATTTCACTCTTTCATCCACAACACTTCACCACGTAGCCTGCATAGGGAAAGACACAGAGCGGTTTCCAGTCTACCGTGGGGAAGGACAGAGGGAATTTCACTTATTCTGAGAATTAAACTTGAAAACATAAAAGGCCGCAAGTTGAGCAGCAACTTCTACACAGCTGTCACAACGTGTCATAAGAAACAAATAAACTCTTTAGACCGGAGTCATTCTTTCCTGTCGTCTCTACGCCATCGCGTTACCTATCCACGCAGATTTACATTCACGACATCCCTCGAACACTACAGGGGTAGAGCACTGGCTATATGCTCGTCCTCAGTCCTGGTATTGGGAGATTTTTAGGGAACTACTATATCAGGGTCAGCCTGACCCTCCTATATGAAAGGCAGGGACTGAGATTATGAGAACAACAATGGTGAATGATGTTTCATGCCATTAGGTCCTAAAATGGTGACCGTCCAAGAGGTTTCATTGTTTTGGGAATGCAAAGACCCCACTCCCTGTCACTCCGCTTCTTCATTCTCCCTGTCTTGGTCAGATAGTCAGGCCCTCTTTTCCTAGACTCAGTTTACAATGAAATGAATAGCCTGGGGCTCAGCTGAACCCTCGATGGGACATAGCTTTACAACAGGCTAAAATTGCTAATGTACTTGAGAATATTTCAGAGCTGATATTATTGAAGTGGAGTATCCACCCACGAGATGAGCTCTTTAGAAGTCTGGGGTTCACGGGACGTAACCACAGCACCCACAAAGCCTCCGCGATGCGTACACACACGTATTCTCAGTTTAAAGGTGCAAAACTTACGTTTCTGCCTTGGGCGCGTCGTCGCTCAGACAGTTGTAATGGATGAAACAAAAACAGGTGAATACGAAAGCTATAATCATAATACCAATTGTGATAACCAGTAGACGTCTCCTGAAGCTGTCCAGTTTGGTGTCCATTGATTCGACGTGTTTGGGTCCTGTCAAAGAGATTATATCCCCAGAAAATGTGTTAGATAATCCAGTTTTCTTCCATTTGATAGCGGTTTGCCACTCAGGGTCAAAATCACACCTTTTCCGCGGTGATTTTGGTAAAGCATGGCAAGCGTTCCCCTGTCAGTTTCCTCCCTCTACCCCATCCCCAGCCACAGTCTAGAAGCCAAATCTGGGAGGCATCTCTGGCTCATCAGTACATTCCCTGGGCTATCCCTGCATCGTGGCTTGCTCACCCCATTCATTACCTAGGTTTTTGAGTGTGTGTATGTCTTGCACGTATGAATGTACTTGAGTGTTAATGCTTGTGTGTGAAGGGGTATGGTGGAGAAGGGTCGGGACAAGAAAAACTCTTGTTGAAGCCTGCTATGTGTTAAGTGCCATGCCAGACCGAGGGCAGATTGAGGGCAGGTTGAGGGCAGAGGTTGGTGGATTGGGTGGGGAAGGGGAGTGAAGGGGGACAATATGTCTGTACTCTTTCTGCTTCTGTGTTCCTTGGGTTTTTCACACAGAACTAAAACCCTCAGGTATTTTCCTGGTAACACCCAACAGACAGCAGATTTCTTAAACACGGCTAGCTTGTCTAAGTGCTCGAGTGTATAACATAATAGAGCATAATTTCTAAATTTTCAGGTTAGGCACTTACCTGTGGTAGGAGATCCATAACTTTGGTTCGTATCTAAACAACTATTTGTCCAAATAACCAAAAGCAGGACATAAATAAAAAGATTCATGTCCAGGGCTTTGTTCAAATGTTTCTTCTACCAAGGAAACTCCTGTATTTGAGACGGCTCAGCCTGCTGTAGGAGTTTATGACATCATCACCATTTGTGACATGTTCTGACAACATACTCTCACCATGGAGAAGGATAAGCTCATGTGTATAAATATTATCAAATGATTTTTAACAACTTGTTTCTCCTTCCCATCAAATAGTCTATCAAACTCAAATCAAAAAGGTTGGGGCATTATTAAAAACACAGAGGGAGGGGGGCGCCTGGGTGGCTCAGTCGGTTGAGCGGCCGACTTCGGCCCAGGTCATGATCTCACGGTCAGTGAGTTCAAGCCCCGCGTCGGGCTCTGTGCTGACAGCTCAGAGCCCGGAGCCTGTTTCAGATTCTGTGTCTCCCTCTCTCTGACCCTCCCCCGTTCATGCTCTGTCTCTCTCTGTCTCAAAAATAAATAAACGTTAAAAAAAACACACACACACAGAGGGAGGTATTTAGAGAAGAGAGTGAAAAGGGGATTTTGCCTTAGATATTGAAGAACTATTCTGACTTCTTAAATGGTAAGGAGGCCATTTGCAGCCTTGCCACAGTAGTTCTTAAAGTGTTATAGATGAGTTAAATCATCCTGGGCATAAGTCTATAGAATCGTCTTCTTAATAAAAAATGAAGATACCACCAAGCGGTAGTAATGAAACTAGTGTGGTACTGGCATGAAAAGAGACACACAGATCAGTGGACTAGAGCAGAAAACCCAGTGGTAACCCCCCCAATTAGATGGTCAATTAATCTTTGACAAGGAGGAATGGACAGACAATGGGTAAAGGACAGTCTCTTCAACAAATGGTGTGGGAGAACTGGACAGACACATGCAAAAGAATGAAACCGGACCACTTTTTTACACCATACCCCAAAACAAACTCGAAATGCTTTAAAGACCTAAATGTGAGACCTGAAATCCTAAGAATCCTTGAGGAGGGCACAGGCAATAATCCCTCTGACATGGGCCATAGCAACCTTTTTCTAGATCTGTCTCCTGATGCAAAGGAAATAAAAGCAAAAATGAGCTATTGAGACTACATCAGAATAAGAGGCTTCTGCACAGTGAAGGACACAATCAACACAACTAAAAAGTCAACCTACTGAATGGGAGAAGATATTTGGAAATGACAGATCCGCCAAGGGGCCCGTATCCAAAATATATACAGAACTGGTACAGCTGAACACCCGAGATACAAATAATGCAATTAAATCATGGGCAGAAGACATGAACAGAGATGTCTCCAAAGAAGACATCCAGATGGCCAACACACCCACGAAAAGATACTCAAGATCACTCGTCACCCGGAAACTGCAGATCAAAACTACAATGGCGGGCGCCTGGGTGGCTTATTCAGCTGAGGTCTCACTTCGGCTCAGGTCATGATCTCACGGTTCATGGGTTTGAGCCCCGCGTCAGGCTCTGTGCTGACAGCCTAGAGCCTGGAGCCTACCTCGGATTCTGTGTCTCCCTTTCTCTCTGCCCCCCCCCCCCCCCGCTCCTGCTTAATACTCTGGCTGTGTCTCTCGAAAATGAAAACATGTTAAAAAAAAAAAACTACAATGAGATACCACCTCATACCTGTCAGAATGGCTAAAATAAAGAACACAAGAAACAACCAATGTTGGTGAAGATGTGGACAAAGAGGAACCCTTTGCACTGTTGGTGGGAATGCAAACTGGTGCAGCCACGGTGGAAAACAGTATGGAGGTTACTCAAAAAATTAAGAATAGATTTACCCTAGGATGCAGTCATTGCACTACTGGGTATTTATCACTGCTCCCCCTCCCCCAAAAAAAAACACGAATTCAAAGGGATCATGAACCCCTATGTCTATAGCAGCATTATCAACTACATAGAAAGTAAGTACAGAGAGAGCCCAAATGTCCATCGACTGCTGAATGGATGAAGTAGAGGTGGTGTATGTATATATCCAGTGGAATATTACTCAGCTGTCAAAAGAATGATGTCTTGTTGTTTGCAACGACATGGATGGAGCTAGAGTGTATGATGCTAAGCCAAATAAGTCAAGCAAAGAAAGACAAATACCATATGATTTCACTCATATGTGGAATTTAAGAAACAGAACAAATGAACAAAGAAAAAAAGAGGCAACCTAAAAACCATACTCTGAATTATAGAGAACAAATGGTGGTCACTGGTAGGGGGGGTAGGTGGAGGGATGGGGATTAAAGAGTACACTTACCATGGTGAAAAAAAATGATAAAAAAGGATGAAAAGAAATTTACAATGAAAAGTCAAATCAAGGTTTGGTATGATGCACAGAATCTCATCTTTTCTTTGTGAACTGTTAAGTTTCAGAGTGCCCCAAACTATTCTTTTATAATACAACAAGTGTTATTTTACTTCAAGATAAATTATAATGGTTAATGTAGTTAACATAAGGCTGTAAAGAATAGAACTCGGTGTTGTTGTTTTTTTTTAAGATTGTATTTTTAAGTAATCTCTACACCCAGCATGGGGCTGAAACTCACAACCCTGAGATCAAGAGTCACATTCCCTTCCAACTGAACCAGCCAGGCACCCCTAGACCTTGAGTGTTCGTAACGCTTTGAAATTAATTTTGAAAAGATGGAACCCATCCTTTTGGTTAACTTGACTGCCACACCGAGCACACCTTTGTGTATTGCTCCCTTAAAATGTTCCATTTTTGGGTGCTGATTAGGAGCTGTCTGTGTTCAACGCCTGTATTGTTAATTTTCAAGTGCTATTTGCATATTGTTATGGTGCTCTTCCTACCTTGGATCCATGACCTGTCCTCTCTCTGTTTATTAAATCTACCAATTGACAGAATGAACACCAGGTAAATCAGAGAGGTGCCTTTGTTCCCTGTGATTCTTGCACAAAGCAACTAAAGCTGCTGCCACAAGCATCCAGAATAAAACCCGACTCTGTACAGGACTAAAACGTAAGGGGCAAGCATAACCCTCCCCCCAGGGTGGCCATCTATATTTTCCAGTGTGCAAGTCCCTAAACACACTATTTAATAGGCAATTTAATATTTTGGCAAAAAAATGAATATTACAGAAGGAATGAGTCTTGTCAATTTTCCTAAGCCATACTTCCTACTCACAAAATTTAAGTTTTCAAATGAAATAACTAAAATTAACTTTTGGGGCGCCTGGGTGGCTCTGTCGGTTAAGCGTCCAACTTTGGCTCAGGCGTGATCTCCTGGTTCGTGAGTTCAAACCCCACATCTGCTGTCAGCGCAGAGCCTGCTTCAGATCCTCTGTCTCCCTCTCCGTGTCCCTCCTCTACTTGCTCTCTCTCCAAAAAAAATAAAAAATAAAAAATTAAAAAAAAATTAACTTTTCCCGCCTTACCTTTTGGTAATCTTATTTATGTCAGAAAAAAATTAAGATTTGATTCGTCCCTTAACCTTTTTATTGACCTGCTGTGAACCAGCAGGCTGAAGCTCAGTGCAATCATTCATTTATTCAACAAACATTTATGGAGTGCTCCTCTAATGCCAGATACCATGCTTAATGCTGCAGATCCCCAAATAGGCAAGATAAAAATTCCTGTATCCCTGGAACTTCTATTCAAGTAGGGAATACAAGTAATTACAAGATAGTGTGGAGTGGGCTATATGAAGACTGAACGCAGTGCTTGGGGAGAGAAAGATCATTCTAACAATGATTGGAAAGAAGGGATTAGAAGGGAACTCAGTCAGTTGGTGGAGAGACCACTTAGGAAGAACGGAGAAGATGGTTACCAAAATTGAGGTACCGAAGGTAGAGATAAATGCATGAATTTGTAGAAATGTCATAAAGGTCAGGGCGCCTGGGTGGTTCAGTCGGTTAAGCGTCCGACTTCAGCTCGGATCATGATCTCATGGTTTGTGAGTTCGAGTCCCGCATTGGGCCCTGTGCTAACAGCTCGGAGCCTGGAGCCTGCTTCAGATTCTGTGTCTCCCTCTCTTTGTTCCTCCCCTGCTCGCACTCTGTCTCTCTCTCTCTCTCTCTCAAAAATAAATAAAGATTAAAAAAAATTAAAAAAATAAATGTACAAAATGAAATGCATAGGCTTATAAAGGCAGTGAATTATACCGAAATAGTTATCTAATACAAAACTTGTGTTGTAGTAATACATGCATTTATTGACTCATTAAAGAGATCTAGCGGGGATCTAATAACTACTGTAAACTGAAATGATGATAAGCATAAACAGTATTTTGAGATATTTCCAACAAGTATAATACATTAAGCTATATATGATTTCTAATAATGGCAAAGTCACACTGGTTATACTACTGTGGTTTGTTGCCTACATTCATAATTGGGAGAAATGCTAAATTTTCATTAGAGATTGGTGGCAATAAAAATCTGTTTTTACCCGTTCAAGTTTACAGATTGTCTGGATTTGATTCATGTACCCAAGTCAGAAACCCAGTCCAGAAGCTAACCGAAGCCCATAGGAATGGATATGATCAACCCAAGGAGAGAGGGCACAGAGAGAAAAGTGCCCAGTACCAAACCCTGAGGAACCTCAACATTTAGAAATTGAATAAAGGAGGCTGATGTAGCGAAGAAAGTCAAGAAATGCCGTATGATTTTACTCATATGTGGAATTTAAGAAACAAAACAAAGGAGCAAAAAGGGGAAAAAAAGGGAACGAGAGAGGCAAACCAAGAAACAGACTCTTAATTACAAAGAACAAACTGATGGTTGCCAGAGGGAGGGGGTGGAGGATGGGTTAAATAGGTGATGGCGTCAGCTGAGGAATGGATAAAGAAGATGTGGTTTATACATACAATGGAATACTACTTGGCAATGGAAAAGAATGAAAGTTGGCCATTTGCAGCAATGTGGATGGAACTGGAGGGTATTACGCTAAGTGAAATAAGTCAGGCAGAGAAAGACAGATACCATATGTTTTCACTCATAGGTGGATCTTGAGAAACTGAACACAAGACCATGGGGGAGGGGAAGGGGGAAAAAAAGTTACGAACAGAGAGGGAGGGAGGCAAACCATAAGAGACTCTTCAATACTGAGAACAAACTGAGGGTTGATGGGGGGTGGGGGAGAGGGGAGAGTGGGTGATGGGCACGGAGGAGGGCGCCTGTGGGGATGAGCACTGGGTGTTGGATGGAAACCAATTTGACAATAAATTATATTGAATATAAAAAAAAGAGGTGATGGCGATTAAGGAGTGCAGTTGGGATGAATGCCAGGTGATGTATGGAAGTGATGAATCACTATATTGTACACCTGAAACTAATATAACACTGTGTTAACTAACTGGAATTTAAATAAAAACTTTTTTTAAAAAAAGTGGCAGAGAGGTAGGGAGGAAAACAAAGAAAGTATAAGGTCCTAGAAACCATGGAAGAGAGTTTTTTTTTAAGGTATAGGGAGTAGTCAACGATGAAAAATATTGCCAAATGTCTGGAAAGAAGTTAAAATGGATTTAATAACAAAAAGGTCGCTGGTGATCTAGGCAAGATCACTCTTTCAGTGGAAAGGTAGAGCCAGAGGCCAGATTTCAGTGGGTTGAAGGGTAATTGAGAGCTGAGTAAGGGAAGTCCAGTGTTGGAGACAATTCTTTCAAGTTTGACTGCAAAGGGGGAAGACAGGGTGGTTGCTAGAGGGGTATGGTAGCCCTAAGAGGACATTTTGTAAAGTGGAAAAGCCCAGCTCAATCAAAATCTGATGGGAAAGCTAGCATAGGGGAAGATGTTGAAGCCATCGAAGGTGGGAGATAGATCCAGGCTTTTTAGGGACAGTATAGAATGTGATAGAGCTTCTCTGCTTCCAGTGGACAGAATTGCAGATCAAAAAGTTGTAATCTGATACAGAGCCATTGCAGATAGGAGTAGGGGTGGGAATAAGGGGTTGGAGGGAGGAATTTGAAGAATTTCTATCTGATGGCTTCCATTTTCCTAGTAAATGCCAAGAGAACTCACCCTTTGAAAGGGGAAGGGGCAGAGGTGTGAGGACTGGGGAAAGTTCTGAACAGATGCTGTGGAGAACAGAAAGACCAAAGAAACTACCTGATGTGACATAGTTGGGAATTTTGCCATAACCCTTTCTCTGGGTTATGAGAAAAATATGTTTGCCTTTAATGATGAAGTTATTTCTATGGTAGTTGATGTGTTTATTAAGCTAAAAAATTATTCAGCATTGCGGTGACTGGGTGGCCCAGTTGGTTGAGCCTCTGACTCTTGATTTCAGCTCAGGTCACGATTTCATGGTTTGTGGGATCGAGCCCCGGGCCGGGCTCTGCGCTGTCAGTACGGAGCCTGCTTGGGATTCTCTCCCTCTGTCTCTCTCAAAAGTAAATATTAAAAAAAATTGATCAGCATAATGAATACTACTTGGAACGTAAATGTTAACAAGGGCTGCTACAAAACGTAGCATTCAACTTTCTGAGGGGGCATATCCATAAATATGTTGCTGAGGCTGACATCCAGGAGATTACTGCCTATGTTTTCTTTTAGGGGTTTTATGGTTTCAGGTCTCACATGTAGGTCTTTAATCCATTTGGAGTTTATTTTTGTGTGTGGGGTTAGAAGGTAGTCCAATTTCATTCTTTTGCATGTGGCCGTCCAGTTTTCCCAGCACCATTCATTGAAAAGATCGTCTTTTCTCCATTATATATTCTCGCCTCCTTTGTCATAAATTAATTTACCATATAAGTGTGGGTTTATTTCTGGGCTCTTTGTCCTGTTCTGTTGATCTATGTGTTTATTTTTGTGCCAGTGCCGTACCGTTTTGATTACTGTAGCTTTGTAGGATACTGAAATCTGGGATTGTGATACCTCCGCCTTTGTTTTTCTGCCCCCAAATTGCTTTGGCTATTAGGGTCTTTTGTGGTTCTTATAAATTTTAGGATTATTTGTTTTAGCTCTGTGAAAAAATACTATTGGTGTTTTGATAGGGATTGCATGGAATCTATAGATAGCTTTGGGAAGGATGGACATTTTAAAAATATTAATTCTTCCAGTCCAAGAGCTTGGCGTATCTTTCCATTTGTTTGTGTTGTCTTCAGTTTCAGTCACCAGTGTCTTATAGTTTTCAGAATATAGGTCATTCACCTCCTTGGTTAAATTTATTCTTAGGTATTTTATTCTTATTGGTGTAATTATGAATTGGATTGTTTCCTTAATTTCTCTTTCTGCTGCTTGATTACTAGCGTATGGAAGCAGAACAGATTTTTGTGTACTACTTTTGTATCCTGCTACCTTATGGAATTCATTTAGTCTCATTTTTTTGGTGGCATCTTTAGGGTTTTCGATATACAACATCACGTCGTCAGCAAATAGTGACCATTTCGCTTCTTCCTTACCAATTTGGATGCCTTTTCTTTTTCTTGTCTGATTGCTGCAACTAGGCTTCGCAGTACTATGTTGAATAAAAGTGGAGACAATGGACATTCTTGTCTTGTTCTTGATCTTAGAGGGAAAAAAATTCAGTTTTTCTCCATCGAGTGTGATGTCCGCTGTCGGATTTTTATATACGGTGTTTATTGTGTGAAGGTATGTTCCCTCTAAACCCACTATGTTGAGACTTTTTATCATGAACAGATTTTGTATTCCGTGGAATGCCTTTTCTGCATCTCCTGCGATGATTGTATGGTTTTTCTTCTTCCTCTTGTTAATATGATGTGTCAGATTGATCGATTTGTGAATATTGAACCATCCTTGGAATAAATCCTAGTTGATCGTGGCGAATGATCCATTTATTTATTTATTTATTTATTTATTTATTTATTTATTTATATTTTAGAGAGAGAGAGAGAGAGAGAGAGAGCATGTGAGTGGGAGAGAGGGGCAGAAGAGAGAGAGAGAGAGAGAGAGAGAGAGAGAGAGAGAGAGAGAATCTTAAGCAGACCCCACACTCAGTGCAGAGCCCAACATGGGGCTTGATCTCAGGACCCTGGATCAAGACCTGAGCCGAAATCAAGAGTCGGACACTCAACTGACTGAGCCACCCAGGCGCCCCAGTGATCCTTTTAATGTATTGCTGAATTTGGTTTGCTAATATTTTGTTGGGGATTTTTGTATCTATGTTCATCAGTGATGTCGGCCTATAGTTTTCTCTTTTTTGTCTTTGTCTGATTTTGGTATCAGAGTAATGCTGGTCTCGTAGAATGAATTTGGAAGCTTTTCTTACTCTTCTATTTTTTGGAATAGTTTGAGAAGAATAGATAGTAACTCTTAAATGTTCCAGAGCATTTACCTGTGAAGCCATCAGGTCCTGGACTTCTGTTTGCTGGGAGAATCTTGATGGCCGATTCACTTTCGTTATTTATAATCGGTCTGTTAAAATTTTCTATTTCTTTCTGAATCACTTTTGGAAGATTGTTTCTAGGAGTTTATCCATTTCTCCTAGGTTGTCCAATTTGTTGGCATACAATTTTTCATAGTATCTTCGTATAATTCTTCGTATTTCTGTGGTGTTGGTTGTTATTTTTCCTCTTTAATTTCTGATTTTATTTATTTGAGTCCTCTTTTTTTTTCTTGATGAGTCTTTATCAATTGAAGGTTTATCAATTTCTTTATCTTTTCAAAGAAGCAGCTCTTGGTTTCACTGATCTTTTCTCTTGTGTTTTTAGTTTCTTTTTTAAAAATGATATTCTAGATACTTACTTAAAAAATTTTTTTTAATACTTATTTTTGAGAGAGAGAGAGACAGAGAGCAAGTGAGAGAGGGACAGAGAGAGAGACACAGAATCCGAAAAAGGCTCCAGGCTCTGGCTGTCAGCACAGAGCCTGACGTGAGGTTTGAACCCATGAAAGGGGAGATCATGACCTAGGCCCAAGTCGCTTAACCGACTGAGCCATCCAGGTGCCCTTATGTTTTTAGTTTCTATTTAATTTATTTCCACTTTAATCTTGATTTCCTTTTTTCTACTGACTTTGGGCTTTGTTTGTTCTTCTTTTCCTAGTACTTTTAGCATAAGATTAGATCACTATTTGAGATTTATCTTGTTTCTTGAGATAGGCTCGTATTGCTATAAACTTCTCTTTTAGAACTGCTTTTATTGGGGTGCCTGGCTGGCTCAGTCGGTAGAGCCTGCAACTCTTGATCTCAGGGTCATGAGTTCAAGCCCCACATTGGGCGTGGAGCCTACTACAAACAAAGAAAAAATAACTGCTTTTGTTACGTTCCAAAGATTTTGGATCATTGTGTTTTCATTTTCATTGTTCTCCGTGCATTTTTTGATTTCCCTTTTGATTTGTTCGTTGACCTATTGGTTGTTTAGTAACGTGTTGTTTAGCTTTCACGTGTTTGTGTTCCTTTCTAGTGTTTGTTTCTCATAATTGATTTCTAGTTTTATGCCATTGTGGTCGGAAAAGATACTTGATATTATTTCAGTCTTCAATAGGCAGTACCTTAAAGCAGTATTTCAGAAATAGCTTCCAAATTAATTTGAATATTAACATCATATCCATTCTGTACCAATGGATGTAGAAGCACTTGTCTGTTTTTTGCTTTAACATGGGTATATATGATTTTATTTGTAGGTTTGTTTACCTGACCGGCATGTTAGAGAAAGTCATTTCGCTTAGAAATTCTGGGGTAGAATTTTGATTAAAATTGTGCATAATAGATGTACTTTAAAAAAATATTTATTTAAATAGTCTCTACACCCAGCGTGGGCTTGAACTCACAACGCTGAGATCAAGAGTCGCTCGCTCTTTTGGCTGAGCCAGCCGGGCACCCCTCATAGATATACTTTAAAACCTCATTTGTTGCTTCGGATTTGTTATTATTATTATTGCTGCCAGAAAGAGGCTGATGCCTCGTGAAGCGAAGCACTTGCCTCTGGCACACAATTTAAGGGGTGCTCAAACGCTCAGTAATCAAGATCAATATTTCAATGCAATATTTTAAAAACCAAGGGGCTTCTGGGTGGCTCAGTGGGTTAAACCTCCGACTCCGGCTCAGGTCTTGATGTCACAGTTCGTGAGTTGGAGCCCAACGTCTGGCTCTGTGCGCACAGCTCGGAGCCTGGAGCCTGCTTCGGATTCTGTCTCTGTCCCTCTGCTCCTCCCCTGCTTGCTCTCTGTGTGTCTGTGTCTCTCTTTCACATATAAAATAAGACATTAAAAAAATTTAAAAAATCAAAATCAATATTAATGCAAGAAATCCATGATGTACAAAATATCAAACATTTTAAGGAAAGATAGGAGCTGACCCTGAACTTGCCCCCTAATCCTGTCTCTGCATCTTCATCCTTCAGGGCTGTCGCTATCCTCGTCCACTTTAGCAATATTTAAAAAATAAATAAAAAAGAAAATCCTTGTCCGCTTCAAAAGGCAGAGAGGCAGGGTCCAAGGACTCAGCCAGGGCTTTCAACCAGGGAAGGCTGCCTTCTCAAGACCCTTAGAAATCTCTCTAGGTCATCTGCCCTAGGGCTCTGCTCCTGGGCTCCTATTTGATGATTCTCTGTAAAGAATACCTCTTCCTGGGGCGCCTGGGGGACTCAGTCAGTTAAGCTTCTGACTTCGGCTCCGGCCACGATTTCACGGTTCGTGAGTTCGAGCCCCGCGTGGGGCTCTGTGCTGACAGCTCCGAGCCTGGAGCCTGCTTCCGATTTTGGGTCTCCCTCTCTCTGCCCCTCCCCCGCTCATGCTCTGTTTTTCTCTCTCTGTCTCTCAACAATAAATGAACATTAAAAAAAGAATGCCTCTTCCTACTTTGTTTCTGCTTGGCTCTCCATGGCCAAAGCCTTGCCACTTTCTGATTTCCCCCCTTTTATCTGATTGTCTTGCTCTCAAAGTCTAACATTGGTCCCATTGGAATCAGTAGTACCCAAGCTTGTCCTGGCTCCCACAAGGCAAGTGTGAAGAATCCTCTGCCCTTTTCCTGTGAGACAGAGGGAACAACCTTCCTGTGGTTTCCACCTCACGGCTCTCTACTGCCCTCCTCTGGGCCTCAGTGGCCAGCGCAATCCTACCTCGGGCTTTCAATTCCCCCCCCCATTAGATTTTTTTTTTAATTAAAAACATAATTTATGCGCCTTATAAAATTTTCAAGCTACACAGATGTATTTCAGCATTCTCGTATCCCTTCAGTTCTTCTGACCCCTTGAAAAGTGCTCTGAATATTCCTTACTCATGGCCTGCCAAGATGACTGAAATCTTCATCTTTATTTGTAATTGCATTTTAAAATTGCATGAGGACTATATTAATCTATTCTCATTATGAAAAATAAAAAATACAGAAATATGCAGAATACAAAATTATAGAGCCCTTTCCTTTACTATCCCACTCTTTCCCCCTTCTGGAGGAAACGACTCGAAGTTTCGTGTGCGCCTCTCGGATCTTTTTCTACACGTTCACGTGCACATCACGTACACGATGCACGCACACATACTAAACCCAAAGGGGATCATTTTGTAAGTCTTGTTTCTCGGGGTTTGAAAAAGTACACAACGGTTTGCACACCCGTGTGTTCCACGGCAGCGTTATTCACGCCCCCAAAAGGTGGACACAAGCCAAATGTTCACCAACTGATGAGTAGATGCGTAAAGGGTGGCGGATGCATACGGTGGAATATTATTCGCCCTAAAAACGGAAGTCAATTCTGAGACCTGCGACAACATGAAGGAATCTTGAAGTCATTCTGCGATGAAAGGAGCCAGTCGTCAAAGGCCAATCCTGTGTGATTCTACTGTGAGGGACCTAGAGTAGGCAGGTTCATAGGAACGGAAGGTCCGATGGTGGTTAGCGGGGGCTGGGCAGAGGGAGGCACGCAAAGCTATTTTGTAATGGGTACAGAGTTTCAGTTTGGGGTGACAGAAAAGCTCTGTGATAGCTGCACGACAGTGCGAATGTACTTAATGCCACTAGGTTGTACACTCAAGAGGGTTACGGTGGTAAATTGCATGTGATGTGTGTTTTACTGCGGTAAAAAATGGAAAAACGTTGCACGGCGAATACTCACAGGCTCTCCCGAGGTAATGGCTTTCGGTCTGGTGTGTGGCCTTTGAGTTCCTTTTTCTGTGCATTTACGGATGTTACGGAGCGGAGGTCTGGAGCCAGACTGGGTAGATAAGGGCTTTTGGATGGAGGCTACGCTGAGGATGAAGTTAAATGATACATATATCGGGGCACCTGGGTGGCTCGGTCGGCTAAGCGTCCAACTCTTGGTTTCAGCTCAGGTCGTGAGCTCACGGTTTGTGGGTTCGAGCCCCATGTCAGGGCGGAGCCTGCTTGGGATTCTCTTTCTCTGCCTCTCTGCCCCTCTCCTGCTCTTGTGCACACGCGCGCGCGCTCTCTCTCTCTCTCTCTCTCTCAAATTAAATAAACTTTAAAAAATGATACATGTATAGCAGATAAGACGTGTGGCATTAAAAGCAGAACGCAGGGGCTGGAAGGAATTTGAGGATGGGGAAAGAACAGAAAGAACAGCAGAAGACCCCAAGAAGCAAACGTGAGTGGCTGGCAATCAAATCTGGCATTCGCCTTTACGGAAACAAAAAGTAGAGGAGATGCAAGGAAACAGACATGGAAGCACGGTACTAAAGGAGACTTGAATACACGACTCTCATTACAAGACAAATCGAATAGACACAGAATTAATAAGGGTGGAGGACGTGAACAACATAGAATCGATCTTACACACGTATAGGGAACTTTGCACCGCCTCTTTTTTCTCACAAGCATGATGCCTTATTATGTTTTTTTTAATCTTCTTGGAACAGGGAATCCATTATTTTGGGAAAACACCTCATCCTGGTCCTGATAAGGCCCAGCAATCTTAAAATTCCTCCCTCCAAGCCAAGAGGGTGGGCATGTGTTCCGGCGGGGCCGGTAATCGTTTTCTCTCTCTGGCCATAGAGGCTGGTTTATGGTTGGTCATATGACCCAGGAGAGGCCAACCAGAGGTCTTCACCTAGTCTTTTCAAACAATTTGGACTAAGAAGTTCCGTTACCGCCACTGGCGGTAAACCTGGCAAGGACGTGAATTCAGAATTGCCTGTGCCACGGCCCCCGTTGGCGGGAGTCAGCTAATTTGAAAGATTGAAACTGTCATAAAGAGACACATAAACACGAACGATGGAGAGAGTTTTCCAAGGAGAGTCCCAATTCCAGTTGTTCCTGAGGCCACCGCATCCCTGCCCTTTGGGTGCTTTGATTACGTGTATCCATATAGTCCCTCTTTTATCTTGCTCATTGGAATCGGGCTTAGCCACTTGCAACCACAGGACTTTGCACCAGTATAAATTGTCGGGTGCATGTAAGCCATGGGATAATACCACAGGCGTCCCTGAGCTATAAATTCAGGTCCCTGGGTCAAAGGCAGGGTCTCCACATGCTGGGTCTCCGGACAGTAGCCCTGCACCACACCTCTGGAGCACAGCACAGCCTGCGGAGGTAGAACGAGACTGAGGCCAGCGTTCACTGGAATTTTAATTCCTCCCACCAGCACTTAGCGGCACGCTTCCTCTTTGCAGGCTTGAGCTTTTCGGAAGAGAAGGCGATTATCGGCTCTCTTTCCTTACGCCCCGTGCTTGCCCACAAGGCTTCCCTGCTTGTGCAAATGTGTTCTCACCTACACACACTCACAACGTGTGTCCACATGTGTACCTCAAGTGCCTTCACAAACACAGACATCTTAACACAAACACAAACACAGACACCTCAGGCGACAACTTGTAGGAAAGCATCTGTAGGACTAGCAGTTATGTTTTGATCTCATATGCCTGTTAATGTGCTCGAGTTATTACCACAGAAGGGGTGGGAAGCAATTGTTGTCAAGTGTTTACTCGTTTGTTTTTGAAAGAGAGAGGTAGAGAGCAAGCAGGGGAGGGGCAGAGAGAGAGGGAGACAGAATCCCAAGCAATCCGCACTGCACAGGGCCCGGTGCAGGGCTTGAACCCACAGACCATGAGATCATGAGCTGAGCCGAAACCAAGAGTGAGATGCACAACTGACTGAGCCACCCAGGCACCCCGAGGGTGAAAGGCAATTTTGATCTCAACTGCCTGTCCAATCTCAATTTATTCAGTCACAGACATTAACGAGATTGCAATAGGTTGCGTTCTAGAAGGTCTTGAACATCCTCAAAAGATCTTGACAGTCCCGTATCCATTTAACTGTTCTTTGCCTGTTCTGTCATCATGTGGACAAAGGGACACCAATGCTATGGAGATAATAATCCAACTTTCATTTGAAAAGATTTCTTTTTTTTTTTTAATGTTTATTTACTTATTTTTGAGAGAGAGAGAGAACACAAGCAGAGGAGGGGCAGAGAGAGAGAGGGAGACACACATCCCAAGCAGGCTCCGGGCTCTGAGCTGTCAGCACAGGGCCCGACATGGGGCTCGAACCCACGGACTGCGAGATCGTGACGTGAGCCGAAGTCGGACACTCGACGCCGCCCAGGCGCCCCTCATTTGACAAGAGATTTCATGATTAGACATATTTTTCCTTCTGGGGGTGGTGGAGGAGGGGGGAGGACACTGGGAGAAAAGCTGAGTCCCAAATCACGGAAGATGGACTGCTTTCACTAAAGCAGTACAACCGGCTCAGGCTGCAGGGTCTGCTCTTCGGCACGGAGTGTCCCTCTGGGGAGCTAGCACTTAGGGCCACCAGGTGCCAGGCACAGGATTCATACAGTAGTCTTCCCAGTGGCCAGCTGCATAGGCATGATCACTGCATTATTTTCACTTTCAGATGAGCCTAGTGAGGCTTAGAATGGCTAAGTTGTGTGCCCGAGTTCCCAAAGCTAGTAAGTAGCAGACTGGGATGTTTTGAAAATAAACTGGGAGGATAGAGGGTAAACATAAAAGGAAAACATTTTCTTAGGGTCTGACGTACAAAGGCATATAGGTGATGTATATGTAGACTATGAAGCTAAATAATGAAACGAATGCTCACGAGTCCCCCGACTAACTCGAGAAAAGAACACCATCAGTGCCATTGCGTTTTCCTGTGCGGCCTTATGCTCCTGCCTCCCTGCCCTGAGATCCTGAACTTGTTTGCGTTTCCTTAGATTTCGTTAATGTCTTCTTTCCAGAAGTACGTGCCGCTTGTTTTGCTTCATTGTGAAATCTGTAAAAATAGAAGGACAGATTACGTTTCCTCCGTGACTTCCTTTAGTCACTCACAGTTGCTTCTGACTTCCATCTGTGTTGCTGTATGTATTTGCGGTTCTTTTGTTCACTGATGTTTTGGGCTCTGTTAAATGAGTGTGCCAGAATGTATGCATCCATTCTCTTGTTAATGGGCATTTCATCATTTCCAGCTTTCCTGTGTGACACCCAAAGTGGCCGTAAATGTCCATGTACCTGCCTCTCGGTGCATGTGTGCAAGAGGTCCTCTGGGCAATGTGCCTGGAAGGGAATGGCTGCGTGACAGGGAATATAAATATTCAACTTTTACACGATAATCTCATATTCTTCCCTAAAGTGGTTGTATTAATTGCATTCCCACGAGAATGTATGAAAGTGTCCATTGGGGCAAATCTTTGCTATCATTTGAAGTCGCCAGAACTTTAAGTTTTGACCAAATCAGTGGGTTCAAAATGGTATGCCGGTGTGATTTCTAGGAGTTTGTAAAACTTGTATGTTTTCAAGTTCAGTGGCACAAAGCTGGATCACTGGATGAGGAAAAGAGGCAGCATTGTAAACAGAGGGAACACCTGGGCAAGTGTCTCTGTCTATTCAAGTTGATATAACAAAATACCAAAGACTGGATGGCTTTTTAAAAAAAGAAATTTATTTCTCGCGATCATGTGGGCTGGAAGTCCAAGATCAGAGGATCACCGTGGTTGGGTGAGGGCCCTCTCCCAGGTCAAAGACTTCTCATTGTATCCTCACATGGCAGAAGGAACTAGGGCTCTCTGGAGCCTCTTCTCTCAGGGCATTAATCCCATCATCACCGAATCACTTCCCAAAGGTCCCACCTCCTAACACCATCGTATTGGGCGTTAGGATTTCAGCATATGAATCTGGGGGAAAAGAAACATTTGGATCATAGCACGGAGCGTCCTGGGGGAAGAGGTTGGTACATTTATAGAATAGAAAAAAAAGTCACTACAGATGGACAATAATGAGTACGGCTCTACCTCGTCAGCTAACTTCTCAGTACCTTACATCTTGCCTGAGTTGACTTGTGGAATCTGCCAGAACCCACGTACCACTCCTGATCCCTTCTGACCAGCTCTCAATTGTTGCATCATTGAATATGGTGAAATTGCGTTTTAACTTTAACCAAGCTGATTCAAGCGAGGTCTTATGCTTCTTATCTTTTGTCAGATAGCTTTAACATTTGGATGAACTTCTAGAAGTTTATTTCAAAACATCTTTCCTATCATTCCATCCAATTAGTTCATTGCCAATTCTTCTTTGATTACCAAGCAACTTTCAAATTGGCTTTTGAAATGCAGATGGGCTCTCACATGGAGTTCTGAAGGATGTGTGAGAACGCATTTTCAGGAATTTATTTTAGAACTAAAAACTATCTTTCATTTCTTTGGTCTAGGACAGGGAGAAACCCTGTAAACCCAGCAGCTGTGAATTATGGTTGTCTTTGTTCTTCGGGAGATTTAGATGCTGGTTGAGTGAGTTTGAGGGGCTACCTCAGGTTTTGCCCATTGGATTGCAACATATACACGTAAAAACCAAAACCCAAGATAAGGTTTAAAAAGTTTTTTTTCAAGTTTGTTTATTTATTCTGAGAAAGAGAGAGAGAGAGGGCAGAGAGAGAGAGAGGGAGAGAGAGAGAATCCCAAGCAGGCTCCACACCATCAGCGCAGAGCCCGATGTGGGGCTCGAATACACGAACCGTGAATCATGACCCGAGCCCAAATCAAGAGTCAGACGCTCAACCGGCTAAGTCTCCCAGGCGCCCCCACGATTTTAATAACCATGAACTAAGTGTCGTTTCCCTATGGCTCTCTATGGTGGCTAGATTCTGACGATGGCCATCAGTGAGCCACTCTAGCTGGTATTTGTGTCCTTGTACAATCCCTGACGCATTGGCCCGTGGCTGGTGCTAACCAGTAGAATACTGTGGAAAGGATGCTATGTTGGTTCCAGACCCAGTCTTTTTTTTTTTTTTCTATTCAACACTCTTTTCCAGCTTTATTGTGAGATGATCTGATAAATGCATATGTTGTGAAATGATTACTGCAGAGTAAGGTTAGCTAACACAGCTGTCGCTTCACATAGTTACCTTTTGTGTGTGTGTGTGTGTGTGTGTGTGTGTGTGTGCAGTGAGAACTTTTAAGATTTGCTCTCTTAGTAACTTTCTAGTATACAGTACAGTATTGTTAACTGTAGTCACCGTGTTATACCTTAGACCTCCAGAACTGAGTCATCTTATACCTGGAAGTTTGTGCTCTTTGACCACATTCACTCGTTCCCATTCCCCCTTCGCCCCTGGCAAACACCAGTCTACTCTGTTTCTATGAAAATTTTTTTTTAATTCCTCACGTAAGTGGGAGCGTATGGTATGTTTCCTTGTCTGTCTGACTTATTTCATTTATCATAATCCCCTCAAGGTCCATCCGTGATGTCACAAATGGCAGAATTTCCCTTTTTTTATGGCTGGATAATATTTCCGCGCCCCCTCCACTTTCTTCACCCATTCGCCTGTCCATGGACACTTCGATTGCCTCTGTGTCTTGACTAGTGTAAATAACACTGCAATGACTATGGGAGGACAGATATTTCTTTGAGGCGATAATTTTCTTTCCTTTGGATCTATACTCAGAAGTGGGACTGCTGGAATATATGGTAGTTCGGTTTTTAATTTTTTGGAAGAACCTCCATATGGTTTGCCACGGTGGCTGTATCGATTTACATTCCCACCAACAGTGCGGGAGGGCTCCCTTCGCTGCGACAGCCTTCCCAGCGCTCGTTATCTCTTGGCTTTTTGATACTAGGCATTCTGACAGGTGTGAGATGAGACCTCATGGTTGTTCTGATTTTCATTTCCCTGATGTTTCGTGATATTGATGGTGTTTTCGTGTATCTGTTGGCCATTTGTATATCTTCTTTGAAAACACGTCTATTCAGCTTCTTTGCCCATTTTTAAGCGTGCTTATTTTTTGCTCGTTAGTTGTGTGAGTTCCTTATGTATTTTGCGTATTAACCCCTTATCAGATAATAGAGTTTGCAAGCATTTTCTCCCATTCCTTAGGTTGCCTTTTCATTTTGTTGATTGCTTCTTTTGCTGATTGCTAATTTTGCTGATTGTTATTTTAGTTTGATGTTGTCTCACGTGGTGATTTTGCTTTTGTTGCTTGTGCTTTTGGTGACATATCCAGAAAATCGTTACCAAGACCAACTTCTTCTAAGGAGTTCATGTTTCAGGTCTTACATTTAGTAAGTCTTTAACCCATTTCCAGTTAATTTTTTTAATGCTTACTTATTTACTTTTGAGAGAGAGAAAGAGAGAGAGAGAGAGAGTACATGAGTGAGCAGAGAAGGGGCAGAGAGAGAGAGGGAGAAAGAGAATCCCGAGCCAGCTCTGTGCAGTCACCACAGAGACTCAATCTCATGAACTGTGAGATTATGACCTCGGCTGAAATCAAGAGTCAGACGTTTAACTGACTGAGCCACCCAGGCGCCCCCATTTCCAGTTAGTTTTTGTGAGTGGTGTAAAATAGGGGACAGACCCAGCTTTTTTTTTTATTACAATTTTTACTTAAATTCTAGTCAGTTAACATATATGGTAAGACCAGTTCCAGGTGTAGAATTAGGTGTTCATTACTTACATATAACAGCCAGTGCTCATCACAAGTGCCCTCCTTAATACCCATCGCCCATTTAGCCCATCTCCCACCCACCTCCCTTCATCAGCCCCCAGTTTATTCTCTATAGTTGAGTCTCTCATGGTTTGCTTCCCTCTCTCTTTTTTTCCCTTCCCCTATGTTCATCTGTTTTGTTTCTTAAGTTCCACATATGAGTGAAATTATGTGGTATTTGTCTTTCTCTGACTTATTTTGCTTAGCATGATACTCTCTAGCTCCGTCTATGTCATTGCAAATGGCAAGATTTCACTCTTTTTGATGACTGTGTAATATTCCATTGTATATATATACCACATCTTCTTTATCCATTCATCTGTTGATGGACATATGGGCTCTTCCCATGATTTGCCTATTGTTGATAATGCTGCTATAAGAATCAGGGTGCACGTGTCTTCGAATCAGTATTTTTGTGTCCTTTGGGTAAATACCTAGTGATGCAATTGCCAAGTCGTAGAGTAGTTCTATTTTTAACTTTCTGAGGAAGCTCCATACTGTTTTCTAGAGTGGCTGCACCAGTTTGCCTTCCCACCGACAGTGTAAGAGGGTTCCCTTATCTTTGCATCCTTGCCAACATCTGTTGTTTCCTTTGTGGTTAATTTTAGCCATTCTGACTGGTGTGAGGTGATATCTCATCATGGTTTTGATTTGTATTTCCCTGATGATGAATGATGTTGAACATCTTTTATTGTGTCAGTTGGCCATTTGGATATCTTCTTTGGAAAAATGTCTGCTCATGTCTTCTGCCTATTTCTTAACTGGATTATTTATTTTTTGGGTGGTGAGTTTCGTAAGTTCTTTATAGATTTGGGATACAAACCCGTTAGCCAATGTCATTTGCTAATATCTTCTCCCATTCCATCGGTTGCCTCTTAGTTTGTCTATTGGTTCCTTCGCTGTGCAGAAGCTTTTTATCTTGATTTGGTGCCAGAAGTTCATTTTTGCTTTTGTTTCCCTTGCCTCCAGAGGCACATCCAGTAAGAAGTTGCTCTGGCCAAGGTCAAAGAGGTTGCTGCCTGTGTTTTCCTATAGGATTTTGATGGTGTCCTGTCTCACATTTAGGTCTTTCATCCATTTTGAGTT
This sequence comes from Acinonyx jubatus, assembly GCF_027475565.1. NCBI lineage: Eukaryota > Metazoa > Chordata > Mammalia > Carnivora > Felidae > Acinonyx > Acinonyx jubatus. Next base: position 112,083,222 of record NC_069389.1, read on the forward strand.
TATTTGTGTGTCTGGTGTAAGAAAGTGGTCCAGGTTCATTCTTCTGCATGTTGCTGTCCAGTTTTCCCAATGCCATTTGTTGAAGAGGCTGTCTTTTTTCCCCGCTGGATATTCTTTCCTGCTTTCAGACCCAGCGTTTAAGAGGACTGGCAGTTTTGGGCTCCTGGGTGGCTCAGTCAGTTGAGCGTCTGACTTCTGCTCAGGTCATGATCTCATGGTTTGTGACTTTAAGCCCCATGTTGGGCTCTCTGCTGTCAGTGTAGAGCCCACTTCAGATCCTCTCTCTCTCTCTCTCTCTGCCCTTTGGGTGCTCTGTCTCTCTTTCAGAAACAAATAAACATTAAAAAAAAAAAAAGGACTGGCAGTTTCTGCTCCCCGTCTTTTGTAATGCTCAGTTCTGGGAACCCAAAGCCAACATGTAAAATATCTACCTTTCTGTAGAGACCATGTGAGGAGGTCATGTGGAGGGGAGAGGCCCTAAGATCAAATGGAAAGACAGAGAAGTCCGGTTGTATCAGTGCCCTAGTCAAGCCTCCAGATGACTTCAACCCTAGTCATTATGTAACTGCGGCCGCGTGAGAACTCCAAAGTGAGACTAGCAGAAGTTCACGGCTGAGCTTTATAAACCCATGGAACCGTGGTACATAATAGAATGGTGATTATTTAGAGCTACTAAGTTTTTGGGCAGTTTGTTGTATCAACCAAAATAGCATCGGAATGTAAAAGTCTGGACCCAATTCCAATGTGTGTGCGTTGGTTAGAGGGGGCTTCCACATCACCAAGCAATTCTTGGGAACCAGTTGTGTATCCTATAATTCAACACAATTCTGAGATTACCCAGAGAGAGCATCAGATTCCCCAGGTTAGGGGTTCAGTCCTACACCACCAGTTGTAACTGAATGAACGTGAGCTCACTCCTTGGTGAGTCACAGATAGAAGCTACACCAGGTGGAGTGGTCTCACAGGGGAAACTTTATTTGCAGCAAATAAGATCACAGGGAATAACTGGCACACCCATGACTCAGCAAGGGTGAGTAGGTTTCTGTCATTTAGGGTTAGGATGAATATTTAGATTGGGGAGCCTTGTCATTGTATGTAGAAGTAGATATAAGGTGGCACATTTGCCTTAAGGAGACATGCCTACACATACATTGCATGTTATGTAAATGAGGCTTCATTATAATGATTTTAGTATCATAATGAGGTAAAGGTAACTGTCAGTCACTCCATGGGCCACTCCATGGTTCCTCTGTGCAGGCGTGAGTTGAAGGTTAAGTTCAAACTGGTCTGGGTGTTCCGGGCTGGCTAGAATTCTTTTTTTTTTTTTTTTAAGTTTATGTATTTATTTTGAGAGAGAGAGAAAATGAGAGAGAGCATGAGTAGGGACGGGGCAGAGAGAGAGAGAATCCCAAGCAGGCTCCGCACTGCCAGCACAGAACCCGATGCGGGGCTCAAACCCACTCGAGCCCAAGTCAAGAGTCAGATGCTTAACTGAACAGAGCCACCCAGGTGCCCCTCGCTGGAGTTCTTCATCAGCATAGTCATTATTGCTTGCCGGGTAGTTTCAGTTTCCATTTTGGGGTGCTATGCCTATTGGGTCTTTTGTCTGAGTTAAGAGATAAGCTGAAAAGAAGAGTCTAAGGAAAAATGTGGGACAAAGGTCAGTAGGTACCAGCAGGTGAGCAGTAGAGGTCAGGTCTTGGGGTCTAGCTGGTGACGTAGTCACAAGTACACCTGTACTTCTGACTGACTGGCTATAAATCAGAGGTTTCCACGGCCCCTTCCTTGGGTTTGATTAATTTGCTAGAGTGCCTCCTAGAACTCAGGCAGACATTTAACTTAGTAGATCACTAGTTTATTTTAGTTTATTTATTTATTTTTAAGTAGACTCCATGCCCAATATTGGGTTGAACTCATGACCTTGAGATCGAGAGTTGCATGCTCTACTGACTGAGCCAACCAGATGCCCCAAGATCACCAGTTTATTTAAACAAAAAACTTTTTTTAATGTTTATTTATTTTTGAGAGAGAGAGAGAGACAGGGTGCAAGCAGGGGAGGAGCAGAGAGAGAGAGACACACACAGAATCCGAAGCAGGATCCAGGCTCCCAGCTGTCAGCACAGAGCCCGACATGGGGCTCGAACCCACGAACAGTGAGATCATGATCTGAACCGAAGTCGGACGCTCAACGAACTGAGCCACCCAGATGCCCCTTTTTAAATTTTTTTTAATGTTTATTTATTTTTGAGAGAGAAAGAGAGAGACACAGAGCATGAGTGGGGGAGGGGGCAGAGAGAGAGAGAGCGAGACACAGAATCTGAAGCAGGCTCCAGGCTCTGAGCTGTCAGCACAAAGCCCGACGTGGGGCTTGAACCCAGGAGCTCTGAGATCGTGACCTGAGCTGAAGTCGGACACTTAACCGACTGAGCCACCCGGGCGCCCCGATAAGACTGAAACTTCTGACCCTTTAATCACTTGGTTAGTTCCTCTGGGCAACCAGTCCCAACCCTTAAGTACTGTCCAAAAGTCAACTCATTAACATAAATCCAGTTGTAGTGGAAAGGGGAGCTCCGAATAAACAGACACCCATTTTACCTTTCTGGCTCTGAAACTATTTCAGGACAAGAGGACAAGAGACGAAATGTTATGACGCAAGATGAGCCTCCAAGGGTTTGGGGAGCTGTGAGTCAGGAACTGTGGATGAAGACTCTATATGAGAAATCTATTTTGGTCGTCTGAATGACCAGATGTCTATTTCGTATACAGCACAATATTGCCATATGTGAAAGTGCAGTGCTGTTGTAACAAGAATCCAAAACATGTGGCTGCAAGCGGAAGTTGAAATGGCCTTGGAGAAACTGGTCATGAAGGCTGAAGGAAACGTTCCTGTCTGGGGTTTCTTGGCCAAGATGTAAGAGGTCTGCCCTGCTGGAAAGGCCACCTGGAGTGGAGAGGACTTGAGCGACAAGGAGGGGGAATAAGGCCCAAGCCTTCCAGCCCGGCCTTCTGTTGATGGAAGTTATCTTGCTATGTAAGTGCAAGCAAGTCAGAAACCCCAAGTGAGACCGGCAAAAGAAATGGGCAGCTGAGTCCAGTTCACTCATAGAACATGTGACCTAATAAGATCGTTGCTGTTCTAAGCCCTGAAGTGTTAGGGCCGGTTGTCATGCAAAATAGGTCGCTGAAACTCCTCTTCTGGCTTCTGGCTTTCATTGTGCTCTGCACAAAATGACCGGAAGCTGCCATATATATACATATATATATATATACATATATATATATATATATATATATGTATATATATATATATATATTCAGGACCCACGGCCACAAAGTACCTCTGGAGAAAATAAAAAAATAAGTATACAAAAATAAATGAATAAAAATGAAAAATAAAATAAATGAAAAATCAAACAATACAATAGAAAGACAGTTTGATAATTCCAGATACTAGAAAGTAAAGGCTTTGGTGGTGCAACAGATAGCCTTGGGGTCTTGGCTGTGGAGTCAGACGGCCCTCGCAGCGAATTCCTGCTTCGTTGTAGACTTGGGTAGGTCATTTAAGCATCTCGTGAGCTTAATTTGTTAATCTGTCAAATGGGGTGCCAAATACCAAAATAATGCCGTTCGGCAATGAGTCTGAAGTTACTTAAGGGAAGACAGTTCATGGGTTGGGGGAGTAGAGTGCCTCATGGGCAGCGGGGCCCTCTTTAGGGATTTTGGGCAGGAGTGAGTCTTACGGAATGTGGCAAGAGGCGATGTGGAGACAGCACAGTTGGCTTGGGATTTCCTGGTAAGGTTAGCAGGTCCTGTAAGGTGAACCTGTAAGCAGGTAAAGGTAAACTAGCTAAAGCTAGTTTGGAGGGCCACGAGTGGCATACGTTAGGTTTCCCGGACAATGAGGCATTCCCCCTAAGTGCGGGCTGACTTAGGTTTAGACTTATGACGGGGGCCAGGCCACCGGGGCAGCCTCCATTCTGTGGGTCCTCATATGCAAAGTTCCTTCATCAGCGGGAAATTGTACCTATCCTCTCCCAGGTTTGTTATCTGGATAAAATAACCATTCACATCCCGATTACTTTAAAGCTATAGGGAATACGTGTCGTTTTTAAAAAGCCACAAAAGCTATAGGGATTCGTTTTTATTAGATGATCAGCAATGAGCCAAATTAGCCTCTTGGGAAAGCTGAAAATTAGTCAACGTACTCTCTCTCTCTGAATCCCAGTTTACGTACAATCTGCAAGAATGCTGGCTAATACTGTCCACCTGCAACGAGCAGGTTATGGTCTGAAGAGTGACCGTTAGCTCGTGTTACCATCATTGACCTATCTCCTACAGTCTTTGGCTTGTCTCCTTGCCTCAGAGACTGACCTGAGACAGAGCAGGCTCCCCAACTGGACCCAGAAAGCTCCTTCCGGAGTTTCAATCAAGATGGAGTCAACAGGGGCTGGATTTACACTCAGATGTGAAACAGTGAAAAAAAAGACATGAATCAGTGGTCTCAAGACATAAGATGTTAGGCCACAAACAGTCTCAAAGATTCCGAGATGGGAAACAAGGTAAATGCTACAGTGTCCCATCCTACTACCTTGAGGCAGTTTCCAGGCCACAGGGCGCAGAGGGGGGACCCCAGGGAGAGGCGGGCGGACTTTCCGTGGATTTATAATCTACGTAGAAGTATAGTATATCGCGGTAATAGCACAAATGATCAATAGCAGGAATGAGAAAAGTTGTATCACTACAAAGTCCACAGGTACTAAAAGGATGATAAGGAAATATGATAAACAAATGTATGTCCGTAAGTGTAACAACTTAGAAAAACACAGACGACCAAAGCTCTACCAATTATTAGGGTGAAGCCTTCAAGAAGTTAACTAAAGTGTCTAAGTAGTGGTTTCTTTGTAAAATGGTGGGGGGGGGGTTGGAAGTTCATCATCGTGATCAGCGTCAAAATCATCAGTGTTTGGACTTCAGACTTGGATAACAAATGAAGGTCTGGATGCCAGTGGGAAGGAACCATGGGATTCATGATCAGCTACTTTAGGAGCTGTTTCATTTGGGCAACTTACTCCCATTGGACTCTGATCTCAGTCTCCCCTTTCTGTCTAAAAAGGTTTCCTGCGCACTAGAGAGCGCTTCCTGGTGCCTCGTGCATTAAAAGCCTGACTAAGTGCTGTCAATAAATTGCGCTGATAGAAAGGTTTGCCGTTTAAACAACTGGAAATCTCAATGATTCAGGGTAGCCAGGGGAAAACAAGCTTTAAAGCATTCCATGTACATTCCTGGAACCAGGGCAGTAATTAAAATTCATTCAAGGGGCGCCTGGGTGGCTCAGTTAAGCATCCGACTTCGGCTCAAGTCACGATCTCGCGGTTCACGAGTTCGAGCCCCACATCGGGCTCTGTGCTGACAACTCAGGGTCTGGAGCCTGCTTCGGATTCTGTGTTTCGCTCTCTCACTGCCCCCCCCCCCCACTCATACTTCGCCTCTCTCTCTCTTAAAAATAAAATAAACATGAAAATTTTTTTTAATTCATTCAAAATATTTTACTAACTTATGACTCAGTGTAATTTAAGATTAAAAATAAAATAAAATAAACATTAAATTTTTTTAATTCATTCAAAATATTTTACTAACTTATGACTCAGTGTAATTTAAGACTTGAGTAATCAACTGATTAGGTGTGGGTTTGTTTGCCTGCTGTGTATCTGTTTTCAGCTGGGGTTCCTCAGCTGAACCACTGAACACAGAAATCTTTGGGTGACTATTTCCTCAATTTCCCCCAGGGAGAAATGACCAATACCACAAAAGATACATAGGAGAAAAGTGAATCCATTACACAGAGTGGATGTCTTGGGGATCAGGGCTTAGTTTCCTTGCGGAATTCTGGTTGCAAAATGTTGAGTCACAGAAATCAGACACCATCTTACCAACCTCACAGGGATGCTCTGGGGATTATCAAGATAAAGGCTCTCAAACTGTCATGAGAAGCAAACTTAATGTTGCACTCTCAGATAATGCCAAGTTTCTGATTCATTATGGTTAGGCTGGAAGTTTAAAAAATGTTTATTTTTTATTTATTTTTTTTTATTTTATTTTTTAAAAAAAATTTTAATGTTTATTTATTTCTGAGACAGAGCATGAGTGGGGGAGGGGCAGAGTGAGAGGGAAACAGAACCCGAAGCAGGCTCCAGGCTCTGAGCTATCGGCACAGAGCCCGACGTGGGGCTCGGACTCACAAACTGCGAGATCATGACCTGAGCCGAAGTCAGTTGCTCAACCGACTGAGCTACACAGGCGCCCCAAAATGTTTATTTTTTAAAACAAACAACGCGTGTTCACTATTTTATTGTGTCTTATTTTATCTTATTTACTTTCGAAAGAATTTGCTTAATGGCGCTGCATGGTTCTTATCCCTCAAATTAAGAAAATCATTTTCTCCTTGATAGGGACGGCGCTGAGTTAGTTCTGTCTTAATTTTTAATTTAAGTTTTCAACAACGTGTTTAATTAAAACGTAGTTTTCGTGTTTATTTATTTTGAGAGAAAGCACAAGCGTGTGTGGGAGAGCAGGGGAGCAGCAGAGAGAGAGAGAGGGAGAGAGAGAATCCCAAGCAGGCTTCCTGCTGTCAGCGTGGAGTGGGATGTGCGGCTCGATCTCGTGAACCATGAGATCATGACCCGAGCTGAAATCGAGTGTCCGACGCTCGACAGACTGAGCCACCCCGACGCCCCCAAAACAACTTATTTAACTTTTAATTGAAGAAGAGTTGACATGCAATATTATATCAGCCTCAGGTGCACAACATAGTGATTTGACATGTATATACATACAAAATACTCATCATGATAAAATAAGGACACTTACCACGTGTCACCTATTACAGTGTGACTGACTATATTCCCTATGCTGTCCTTTATACACCCCCATGATTTATTTAGTTTATAACTGGAAGTTTGTTCCTCTTAATCCCCTTTACTTCTTTTGCCCACCCCCCTATCTCCTTCCCTTCTGGCAACCATAGGTTTGTTTTTCATTTATGAGTCTGTTTGTTTTGTTTTCTTTTTTAGATTCCACATATAAAGTGAAATCACATGGTATTTGTCTTTCTCTGATTTATTTCATTTAGCATAATACCCTCTAGGTCCACCCGTGTTATTGCAAATGTAAGATCTCATTCTTTCTTATGGCTAAGATTCCATTATATATATACCACTCAGAGCCCGGAGCCTGCTTTGGATTCTGTGTCTCCTCTCTCTGCCCCTCCCTCGCTCACACTCTGTCTTTCTCTCAAAAATAAACATTAAAAAAATTAAAAAAAAATAATGCTGTAATAAACACAGGGGTAAATACATCCTGTTGAATTAGTGTTTTTGTTTTCTTCAGGTAAATACTCAGAAGCAGGATTCCTGGATCATATGGTACGTCTCTTCTTAATTTTCGGAGGAAACATCATACTGTTTTCCGCAGTGGCTGCACCAATTTGCATCCTCACCAACAGTGCATTAGGGTTCCTTTTCCTCCACATCTTTGCCCATGCTTGTTATTCCTTGTCCTTTTGGGGCCAGCCATTCTGACTTGTGTGCGGTGTTATCACACTGTGGTTTTGATTCGCATTTCCCTCAGGTTAGTGATGTTGAGCCTCTTTTCCTGTGTCTGTTGGCCATCTATGTGTATTTTTTGGAAAAGTGTGTATTCAGGGCCTCTGCCCATTAAATTTTTTTTATTCGAGTATAGTGGACACATAATGTTACATTACTTCCGGGTGTACGACATAGAGATTCAACTTCTCTATGTTATGCTGTGCTTACCATAAGCTACTATCTGCCACCATAAAACACTATTACGATATCATTGACTGTATTCCCTATGCTGTGCCCTTTATTCCCGTGACATATTCATCAGATTGTTTTCTCGGTATTGACTTGTTGTGAGTTCTTTATGTATTTTGGATATTAACCCCTTATTGGGTATGTCACTTACAAATATCTTTTTCCATTTGCTAGGTTGGTAGGTTGCCTTTTCATTTTGTTGATAGTTTCCTTCGCTGTGTATGTTCGCTGTTTAAAAAATTGGAAACACGAACAAACAATATCTCCGAGAAACACCACCTAGAGATAGTCAAATTTTACATTTAAGATGAACACCAACCCTGGTTTTGAAAACTTTATATATATTTTTAATACATCTGATATCCTAGAAGTTGGAAATTTAAAAAATAGTTTTCCCGGGGTGCCTGGGTGGCTCAGTCGGTTAAGCGTCCGACTTTGGCTCAGGTCACCATGTCACGGTTTGTGAGATCGAGTCCTGTGTTGGGCTCTGCACCGACAGCGGGGATCCTGCTTGGGATTCTCTCTTTCCTTCTCTCTCTCAAAAATAAATAAATATTAAAAAAAAGTAAAGAATAGTTTTCCCTTTAACATCAATCAGCACACAGACTTTTTAAAGAAAAATTTTTTTAATGTTTATTTATTTTTGAGACAGAGAGAGACAGAGCATGAACAGGGGAGGGTCAGAGAGAGAGGGAGACACAGAATCTGAAACAGGCTCCGGGCTCCGAGCTGTCAGCACAGAGCCCGATGCAGGGCTCGAACCCACGGACCGCGAGATCATGACCTGGGCTGAAGTCGGACGCTCAACCGACTGAGCCACCCAGGCGCCCCTAGACTTTTGAAGATGAAAGGGATTAGGAAGAGAAAACAGACCTAGAGATTGGAAATGATTTGACCAAGGCAGGGCAGAACCAGGTTGGAGACTGCAGACTTCTGCTGCATAGACTAGAGAGAATTTTGCTCTCACTTCACTGTGCTGTCCATCATTGGAGGTCTGCTAACTTTGTGCTTTAATTGAATATCTTTTCCTTAAAATATGTTTCTCTTTTCCTGTTGAGTATGCTGAAGAGAAATCAGCCAGAGAGGTGCCTGCCTGGCTCAGTTGGTAGAGTGTGCAACTCTCGATCTTGGGGTTGTGGGTTCGAGCCACACGTTGGGTGTAGAGATTACTTAAAAACAAACTCTTAAAAAAGAGAGAAAGAGAGAGAGAGAGGCACCTGGGTGTCTCAGTCGGTTGGACATCTGACTTTGGTTCAGGTCATGATCTCGTGGTTGGTGGGTTTGAGGCCCGCGTTGGACCCTGTGCCTCCCTCTCTGTGTCTCCCTCTCTCTCTGCCCCTCCCCGGCTCACACTCTGTCTGTCTCAAAAATAAATAAACATTAAAAAAAAATTTTTTTTAAAGAGAGAGAAAAAAATAGAGAAATCAGCAAGAAATTGGGGGGGAGGGAGGGAATTTGGTTAACACACTTTAATTAAGCCCTAATATCATCCATTCATTCAAAACAACTTTTGAGAAACTGGTTAGATCTTTTTTTTTTCTGGCTCACTTTTTTTTTTATTAGGAATGTGGATCAGAAGGTCAGACATAGTGCTAACGAGTGAAATAGGCCTGATTGCTTTGTAACATGTTTTTAATTTCATGCTCAACAACGGCCAGTTACCCTACCTGCAAATCAATAAACAAACAACCAAAGCTGAATTGTCAGGCAATGAAAAACACTGCAAGTTGATTGCTGCCGCCTGATTTCCTAAGCACAGCCTAATGCAATTTGAGATGACCTTGAAGCTTTACACAAGTCTTACTGAAATAGCTATTTTGAAACAGTGTAGAACGGCCTGTGAATAATTCCAGGTAGCTTATAAATTGTGTCAGACATCTCAAAGTGCCTTTCCAAATCCTGACCATGCTCAGCAAGTCTCGAAGCTCAAACAAACACAGAAATTCGTCGATGGGTAACAGCAAAGAAAGTGGGAAGGACCAAAACTGTGTGGTGTAAGGGGCACCCGGAAGGCTTTCTTGTCCAGAAAGCTCTTTCTCATCACGTGTCAAGTGCCTGACATGCTTTCATTTAAAGACTGTCTCTGTAGACTTTTTCTTTATTTGAGTTGGAGCAGGAATATAAGCCCCATCTTTCTTTTCTTAAAGTTTATTTATTTATTTATTTGAGAGAGAGAGAGAGACAGAGAGACAGAGGGAGAGAGAATCCCAAGCAGGCTCTGAGCTGTCAGCACAGAGCCCGATGCAGGGTCAGTCCCACGAACCGTGACATCGTGACCTGAGCTGAGATCAAGAGTCGGTTGCTTAACCGACTGAGTCACCCTGGTGCCCCCAAATACCCCATCTTTCTTACCGTCAACACAGCCATCCCAGGGCAGCGCTGACAATAGGCAAATATCCTAGTGGGAGGAAACAGCCGATAGGGCCCTCTGTTTATTGCACATATCCACTGGAATTGATAACACTGCAGAAAACGACCAGCAGAGAGGGGAAAGGGGACCAGTGTGTCAACATCAGCAAGCATTTGCTCACAGAAGAAAGAAGAGGGATATGGGTCTGGGCATGTGGCTAGATAAATTCCGAGTAAAAGCTGCCTTCTTTGTCAGTAGTATGAAAGAGGGTGCGGGCTTTCAGCCCCAGTGCTGACACTGGGAAACTCATATGGGTTTAACTGCAGGAAGAAGGTAGATAGAAGCCTTTCATTTAAGGATGGTAACATAAAGGTGGGTACTCGGAAGTCAAATTCTAAAATTCAGGTGGGGAAAATGACAAAATGCGTTTCTATGGTATGAGTATTGTAGTCATGTTTGAACTTTTCTCATCTATGAGCAAACAACGGGTCCACATTTGATTGACTTTTAAAAAATTCTAAGTGCCTTTAAACACACGGGGTCAGTTGTTTTTAACTTTCTGTTTTGATATAATTTCAAACTTAGAGAAGGATTGCAATAACAGTAAAAGAACTCCTATGTACCCTTTTCCAAGACTTACCAGTTACGTACATTTTCCCTCGTGTTTGTCCAGATCCTCTGAAAAGCAGATGCCAATGAAGGATTAAATGTGCAAGAATTTTATTAAGGGAAATGCCTGCATGAAAGGAAATAAGGAGGGATCTTGGAGAGTCTGAGAGTGTCATCGGACTGCCATGCAATTCTGACTGCGAATGAAGGAGACAAGGAGAAAAGCTTGAGTTGCTGTCTGGTCTGAGAAATTCCTTGCCTTCGGGGAGTCTTTGAGCCAAAGTCAGTTGACAAAGGAGTCCTGCTCCCTCATTCCCATAAGTCATTGTTGGGTAGTGGCCAGTGGGAGACGTGACCTTGGTACAGCAACCTCCCATGGATTTAAGAGCGTAGCAGCTGAGGTAGTTGGTTTATTAGGTTCCCTGTAGCAGGAGGTCTGTGAGGTATATTCTTACGGCCACCACGACCCAACCTTCGGGGTCACACAGATAAACGTCTCCACACAGGTTTGTGGAGAAGCTTCTGCATGGTTCCCATGGACATTTCTTTCTGAGAGAGAGCTCAGAAGAAGGTAGTTAGTGGGATGGACTGCAACTGCAATCAGTTGGTCTTCGGGACACAGTTGGCACTCATCCTCTCCCTCATGCACTACTTACTCGTTCTAAATTTACCTGGCCCTCTGTTGTTTCATCTGAGGCTCTTGGTCCTCACCTGGTTGGGTCCCAGACCTTTGTTCTTAAGTGGTATGAGACGTTCTCTAGGATTTCTGTATTTCTCCATCCACAGTTACAATGGGGCAAGGGAGTAATAGGAGGTACCCACGGGGATCACCTGGGATACACATGTAATTCTTCCCTGCCGCCATTTGTAAAAACCACCCTGCCTCCGCCAGAACACTGGGATCCATTACCCTTGCCAGGATTGTGACTCTTCCTCTCACTTTCTGGTCCCTGGGCACAAGGAATGCAAAGTGCTCTGGAGTCAGCACGGACTTGTACAGTGGGAACCTTGCTGTGTCCCCGGGAAAGAGTGTACCTGCTTTGGAAAACAGGACCTCCCGCCTTACAGAGCCCCGAGTTGAGGGGCCAGAAAGCGTAAGTCCCTCAGTGGGTCATTAGGAGTAAAGGTAATTGAGACCACTCTGCTTCCAACTCTAGGTTCCTGGATTCATGTATCTTTAATATTGGGGTGAAGCACCATAGGGAGGTCTGTGATTTAACAAATACACTATACCAAGGTTTGCTCTCTCTTTTCAGAGTGTTTCTTCTAAGCTGACACTTCAGCTGCATCTTTAGAAGGCTGTTCTGGCTACCTCTGCCTGGTATGGTATGTCAGTGACCAGTGGATCCCATGGTCATTGCTCCATTCCTTCACATCCTTTGCTATAAGGGGGTAGTCTGGTCAGATGCTGTGCTGTGTAGATATCAGGCCTGTGGATCAGGAATTCCGTAAGCCCACAGATAGTGGTGCTGGCTGAAGTTTCACAAGTAGGAAAGGCAAACTCATGTCTGCATAAGTACCTATCCCTGTGAGGATGAACTGTTGGCCCTTCTAAGATGAGAGGGCCCAATACAGTCAATTTGCCACCAAATGGCCATTAGGTCTCTTCAAGAAATTGTGCCATACAGCGTTGGTCTGTATGGCAAATAAGTTGGGTGTTCCATACTAGATTGGACTTCTTAAGTAGGAGTTCATGCTTCTTTTTATTTAACGTTTATTATTTTTGAGACAGAGAGAGACAGAGCATGAACGGGGGAGGGTCACAGAGAGAGGGAGACACAGAATCTGAAACAGGCTCCAGGCTCTGAGCCGTCAGCACAGAGCCCGACGCGGGGCTCGAACTCACCGACCGCGAGATCATGACCTGAGCCGAAGTCGGCGGCTTAACCGACTGAGCCACCCAGGCGCCCCAGGAGTTCATGCTTCTTAAGAAGGCTCATATATACCTTCTGTCTTTGCCACTATGACCATCCCATTCATATGTCCATCTTGGAAGTTCTGGAGTGGGTGGTGACAATGGCTGGCCAATGTTCACTGGTGGTTATCTTGTCTACTCGGTTGTTCAGTGCCACTTCTGTGCTGCCCATTTGTACTCATCCCCGTATATCCATCCACGTGCCTCGGTACAGAACCACTCATTCCTGATCTTCCAGTTCTTTTCCTTCCAGGTCCCTGACACATGGTTACCCGTTGACCACTGCCCAATTTAATCTATACATATTTTCACCTGCGGCCACTTCATCATCGACACAAACTGGTTGACCAGGTACGCTGCTTGGTCAGAGATGCTCCCTCATGTAGGCAGTCTGTGAGGCACATTTACTGTCTCTCTCCCATGAACCATTTGAGAGTAATGAGGACATCATGTTTATTTACTCCTAAATACTTCAGGTTGTATTTCCTAAGAACAAGGACATTCCGTACATAGTCACAGTATGATTATCAAAACCAGAAAAATGTACCATTGAAAAAAATACTATTATCTAAATTACAGTTTATATTCAAATTCAATTGCCCAAATAGTCTTCTTCAGAGTTTCTTTTTTCTGGGTCCTGGATCCAATCTAGGATACACATTGCATTCGGTTGACATGCCTCCTTAATCTCCATTAGTCTGGAACAGTTCCTCAGGTTCTCTTTGCCTTTGTTTTTGGACTTCAGAATATTTGAAGAATATGGCCCTGTCATTTTGCCTCTAAATTTGCATTTTCTGCTATTTCCAAATGGTTCCATCAGCAAGAATAACACAAGTCATATCAAGAGGTACGTGATGTCAGTTTGTGTCAATATTGCTTCTGTCAGCCTTGATTTCTTGGTTTAGGTAGTGTTACCGGTCTGACTGTGTCTCCCCCAGGTCCATATGTTGAAATCCTATCCCCTGAGGTAATGGTATCGGGAGGTAGGGTCTTTGGGATGTGATTAGGTAACGAGGGTAGAGCCATCATGATGGGATTAGTGCCCTTGTAAAAGAAGCCGTAGAGAGCTCCCGTGCCCTTTCTGCCTTGGGGGTACGGTGAGAAGGCCATCTAGGAGGAAGCAGCCCCGCGCCAGACACCCAGTCGGCCAGAGCCATGAACTTAGACTTCTCAGCCTCCAGAACGGTGAGAAGTAAGTGTTTATTGTTTGTAAGCTACCCAGTTTATGGTATTTTGTTATAGTAGCCCAAATGGACTAAGACAGGTGGTAACCACCAGGCTCGTCCACGGTCAAGTTACTGTTTCCCCCTCGTAATTAATAAGTAATTGTGGGGAACTACTTTGATATTAAGTAAATATTATTTTTTAAGTTTATTTATTTTTGAGAGATAGAGAGCACAAGCGGGGGAGGGATAGAGAGAGAGGGAGACCCAGAATCTGTTACATTACATTTGCTATTACAGTATCGTTGACTGTCCTCCTTGAGCTCTGCTTTGTATTCCTGTGACTTACTCATTCCATAACTGGAGGCCTGTATCTTCTCCTCTTCACCCATTTTGCCCATCCCTCACCCCCCTCCCCTCTGGCAATCATCAGTTTGTTCTGTTTGACAGCTCTGATTCTGCTTTTTGTGGGTTTATTCATTTATTTTTTTAGATTCCATTATGAGTGGAAGCATATGGCATTTGTCTTTCTCAGTCTCACTTATTTCACTTAGCATAATGCTCTCCATGTTCAGCCATGTTGTCTCAAGTGGCATGATCGCATCCCTTTTTATGGCTGTGTAATATTCCATTGTGTATATACACCACATTTTCTTTATCCATTCGTCTATTGATGGACACTTGGGTGGCTTCCATGTCTTGGCTAGTGTAAAAATGGCTAGTGTAAATGTAAACTTGGCTAGTGTAAAAAAAAATAAACACAGGGGTGCAAGTATCTTTTCAAATTAATGTTTTCATTTTCCCTGGGTAAATACCCAATAGTGGAATTATTGGATCATAGTTTTTAATTTTTGGAGAAAACTTTATACTGTTTTCCACAGTGGCTGTACCACTTTGTAGTCTCACCAACAGTGCATGACTGAGGGTTCCTTTTTCTCCACATCCTCCCCAACACTTGTTGTTCCTTGTCTTTTTTTTTAATTTTATTTTTAATTTTTTAAAATTTACATCCAAATTAGTTAGCATCTAGTGCAACAATGATTTCAGGAGTAGATTCCTTAGTGCCCCTTACCCATTTAGCCCATCCCCCCTTCCACAACCCCTCCAGTAACCCTCAGTTTGTTCTCCATATTTATGAATCTCTTCTGTTTTGTCCCCCTCCCTGTGTTTATATTATTTTTGTTTCCCTTCCCTTATGTTCATCTGTTTTGTCTCTTAAAGTCCTCACATGAGTGAAGTCATATGATTTTTGTCTTTCTCTGACTAATTTCACTTAGCATAATACCCTCCAGTTCCATACACATAGTTGAAAATGGCAAGATTTCATTCTTTTTGATTGCCGGGTAATACTCCATTGTGTGTGTGTGTGTGTGTGTGTGTGTGTGTGTGTGTGTGTATACCACATCTTATTTATACATTCATCCATCGATGGACATTTGGGCTCTTTCCATACTTTGGCTATTGTTGATAGTGCTGCTATAAACATGGGGGTGCATGTGTCCCTTCGAAACAGCACACCTGTATCCCTTAGATGAATGCCTAGTAGTGCAATTGCTGGGTCGTAGGGTAGTTCTATTTTTAGTTTTTTGAGGAACCTCCATGCTGTTTTCCAGAGTGGCCGCACCAGCTTGCATTCCCACCGACAATGCAAAAGGGATCCTCTTTCTCCGCATCCTCGCCAACATCTGTTGTTGCCTGAGTTGTTCATGTTAGCCATTCTGACAGGTGTAAGGTGGTATTTCATTGTGGTTTTGATTTGTATTTCCCTGATGACAAGTGGTGTGGAGCATTTTTTCATGTGTCAGTTGGCCATCTGGATGTCTTCTTTGGAGAAGTGTCTATTCATGTCTTTTGCCCATTTCTTCACTAGATTATATGTTGTCTGGGTATTTAGTTTGATAAGTTCTTTGTAGATTTTGGATACTAACCCTTTATCTGATATGTCATTTGCAACTATCTTCTCCCATTCTGTTGGTTGCCTTTTAGTTTTGATGATTGTTTCCTTCTCTGTGCAGGTTTTTATTTTGGTGAGGTCCCAGTAGTTCATTTTTGCTTTTGTTTCCCTTGCCTCTGGAGACGTGTTGAGTAAGAAGTTGCTGCAGCCGAAGTCAAAGAGGTTTTTGCCTGCTTTCTCCTTGAGGATTTTGGTGGCTTGCTGTCTTACATTGAGGTCTTTCATCCATTTTGAGTTTATTTTTGTGTATGGTGTAAGAAAGTGGTCCGGGTTCATTCTGCGTGTCGCTGTCCAGTTTTCCCAGCACCACTTGCTGAAGAGACTTTCTTTATTCCATTGGATAGTCTTCCCTGCTTTGTCAAAGATTAGTTGGCCATATGTTTGTGGGTCCATTTCTGGGTTCTCTATTCTGTTCCCTTGATCTGACTGTCTGTTCTTGTGCCAGTACCATACTATCTTGATGACTACAGCTTTGTAGTATAGCTTGAAGTCTGGGATTATGATGTGATGCCTTCTGCTTGGGTTTTCTTTTTCCAGATTGCTTTGGCTATTCGGGGTCTTTTCTGGTTCCATACACATTTTAGGATTATTTGTTCTAGCTCTGTGAAAAATGCTGGTGTTATTTTGATAGGGATTGCATTGAATATGTAGATTACTTTGGGTAGTATCAACATTTTAACAATATTTGTTCTTCCTGTCCAGGAGCATGGAATCTTTTTCCATTTTTTTGTGTCTTCCTCAATTTCTTTCATAAGCTTTCTATAGTTTTCAGTGTATAGATTTTTCACCTCTTTGGTTAGATTTATTTTTAGGTATTTTATGGTTTTTGGTGCAACTATAAGTGGGATCGATTCCTTGATTTCTCTTTCTGTCGCTTTATTGTTGGTGTATAGGAATGCAACTGATTTCTGTGCATTGATTTTATATCCTGCAATTTTGCTGAATTCAAGAATCAGTTCTAGCAGTTTTTTGGTGGAATCTTTTGGGTTTTCCATATAGAGTATCATGTCATCTGTGAAGAGTGAAAGTTTGACCTCTTCCTGGCTGATTTGGATGCCTTTTATTTCTTTGTGTTGTCTGATTGCAGAGGTTAGGACTTCCAATACTATGTTGAATAACAGTGGTGAGAGTGGACATCCCTGTCTTGTTCCTGACCTTAGGGGGAAAGCTCTCAGTTTTTCCCCATTGAATATGATATTAGCGTTGGGTCATTCATATATGGCTTTTATGATCTCGAGGTATACTCCTTCTATCCCTACCTTCTTGAGAGTTTTTATCAAGAAAGGATGCTGTATTTTGTCAAATGCTTTCTCTGTATCTATTGAGAGGATCATATGGTTCTTGTCCTTTGTTTTATTGATATGATGAATCACGTTAATTGTTTTACGGATATTGAACCAGCCCTACATCCCAGGTATAAATCCCACTTGGTCGTGGTGAATGATTTTTGTAATGTATTGTTGGATCCAGTTGGCTAATACCTTGTTGAGGATTTTTGCATCCATGTTCATCAGGGAAATTGGTCTATAGTTCTCCTTTTTTAAAAAAAAATTTTTTTTAACGTTTATTTATTTTTGAGACAGAGAGAGACAGAGCATGAACGGGGGAGGGTCAGAGAGAGGGAGACGCAGAATCTGAAACAGGCTCCAGGCTCTGAGCTGTCAGCACAGAGCCCGACGCGGGGCTCGAACTCATGGAACGTGAGATCATGACCTTAGCCGAAGTCGGCCGCTCAACCGACTGAGCCACCCAGGCGCCCCTAGTTCTCCTTTTTAGTAGGATCTCTGTCTGGTTTTGGGATCAAGGTAATGCTGGCTTCACAGAAAGAGTTTGGAAGTCTTCCTTCCATTTCTATTTTTTGGAACATCGTCAAGAGAATAGGTATTAACTATTCTTTAAATGTCTGGTAGAATTCCCCTGGAAAGCCATCTGGCCCTGGACTCTTGTTTTATGGCAGATTTTTGATTACTATTTCGATTTCCTTACTGGTTGTGGGTCTGCTCAAATTTTCTATTTCTTCCTGTTTCAGTTTTGGTAGTGTATATGTTTCTAGGAATTTGTCCATTTCTTCCAGATTGCCCATTTTATTGGCATATAATTGCTCATAATATTCTCTTATTATTGTTTTTATTTCTGCTGTGTTGGTTGTGATCTCTCCTCTTTCATTCTTGATTTTATTTATTTGGGTCCTTTCCTTTTTCTTCTTGATCAAACTGGCTAGTGGTTTATCAATTTTGTTAATTCTTTCAGAGAACCAGCTTCTGGTTTCATTAATCTGTTCTACTGTTTTTATGGTTTCGATAGCATTAATTTCTGCTCTAATCTTTATTATTTCCTGTCTTCTGCTGGTTTTGGGTTTTATTTGCTGTTCTTTTTCCAGCTCCTTAAGGCGTAAGGTTAGGTTGTGTATCTGAGATCTTTCTTCCTTCTTTAGGAAGGCCTGGATTGCTATATACTTTCCTCTTATGACCGCCTTTGCTGAATCCCAGAGGTTTTGGGTTGTGGTGTTATCATTTTCATTGGCTTCCATGTGCTTTTTAATTTCCTCTTTAATTTCTTGGGTAGCCCATTCATTCTTTAGTAGGATGTTCCTCAGTCTCCAAGTATTTGTTACCTTTCCATTTTTTTTCTTGTGGTTGATTTTGAGTTTCATAGCGTTGTGGTCTGAAACTATGCACGATATGATCTCGATCTTTTTGTACTTGCTGAGGGCTGATTTGTGTCCCAGTATGTGGTCTATTTTGGAGAATGTTCCATGTGCAGTGGAGAAGAATGTATATTCTGCTGCTTTAAGACGAAATGTTCTGAATATATCTGTTAAGTCCATCTGGTCCAGTGTGTCATTCAAAAGCCATTGTTTCCTTGTTGATTTTTTGATTAGATGATCTTTCCATTGCTGTGAGTGGGGTGTTGAAGTCTCCTACTATTATGGTATTAATATCGATGAGTTTCTTTATGTTTGTGATTAATTGGTTTATATATTTGGGTGCTGCCACATTTGGCGCATACATGTTTACAATTGTTAGGTCTTCTTGGTGGATAGACCCCTCGATTATGATATAATGCCCTTCTGCATCTGTTGATACAGTCTTTATATTAAAGTCTAGATTGTGTGATATAAGTATGGCTATTCTGGCTGTCTTTTGTTGACCATTAGCATGATAGGTGGTTCTTCATCCCCTTATTTTCTTTTTTTTTCTTATCCTCTTTTGTTATTTTATTACTGTTACTTTACTTTGTAGTTAAGTCCATATATTATATAAAACAGAACGGGAAAAATGAACAAATTTATAAAATAAATTGAAGTGTCTGGATGAAAAAAATACAAGAGCTTTGCCTTCTTGTCTATAGACCTCTTGATATGTTGTTGGTCTTGCACTTTAGATATCAAACAAAGATATCTAGCTTGAAACAAAAGCTGATATGCTACAAGGTTAAGCCACAGTTAGTTTGCTGGTAGGCCAGGAAATGACAGGTTTTCTAAATCTTATCCTTAAATATTGGCTATAACAAATGCTGATATGGCAAAATGCAAGCTTTTATCATCAGACAGCAAGAGGGAATCTTGAATTAATGAATGCAACTTACCTCCAAGTCTTCTGAAAGGAGGTGAAAAAATAAATACTGTATTTTACCAGTGTCCCCCCAAAAGCATTACTCTAAGCATGCAGGAGGATGCTGTGAGCAGCTACAACAGTAAGATCCAATCCAGAGGTAGGTTCAAGACCAATAGTAGGAGAGTGGTTGAAGAAATTCTCCTGGGGCCAGTACCATTTCATAGAATGACATTTTGTGCTGGGGAATGAGTCTATGGCCTATCTTGTTCTGACTCAAAAAGAACATTCCTCATTTTAACCTTGCTGGAAACAGGTATTTTTGCACCTGCTATTAAGAACAGCTAGTATACAGGATAAGGCTGGCATAAAATTATTTGGCAAGCACATGCTAGCTATTCCAGTTTGAAATCTACCAAACTATGAAATTAACGGGGAAATAAAAAGTTGAAGATGGAGTTGTTGTTCCTCAAGATGGGGGAAAAATGTCTTACAGAAAGAGGGGATTAGGCACTCACTTAACTCTATATGGAGAACATCCTTCTCAGGCTAGGTAGAAGATGAGGAAGAGCATTACCAAAGGCTGACCGGGCCACTGGGAGACCAAAGGGAGAGGGAAAAAGGCATTTAGGAAGAAAGCTAGAAGAAAATCTTCTGGGTCTGACTCGGTAAGTGAATCTAAGGCAACCACACCAAAGTATGCTATCCACTATGCCAACATGGAGCTGGTGGCAAGATATCTCAAGACATTTTAAACCCAGAGACATGTATGACAAATATGTTAACCAAGCAAATTGACCAAACTTCCAAGGGTAAAATCTCCTCAGATCTGAAATCCAAGATACTCACTTTTCATTAATTCTCTGCATTATTAGAAAAAAATAAAAAGTAACAAATGTAAAGATTTGTTTTATTTCTACTGGGGAAAGAAGGAGGATAGGTAGAAGTGTTTTCCAATTTGCTCTCCACTGTATACACACATACCCACACACATACGTACACATACACACACCAAAAATACTCCAACAAAAAACAAAACAAAACACTGAGAATCAAACACCAAAACACCCTCAAACCGCACCAATACTTCGTATTTTGGCCAAAAGAATAGATTCTGGGAGGAAGTGCAAAATGCAAAATCAAATGACCGAAAAATGCTGAACAAACAGCATTATTAGTATGCAAAATATTTACATTACTGAACGAGTAACAGTTGACGTTCTCCATGTCCGTAAAACTTCGGAACCACATAGCTGATTTGTTAAATCTAGTCCATGCCAGCTTCCAAACACCAGAAAAAATTTTTTAGTTAGCTTCATTCTTTGATGCCTCATCAAAATTTTCTACGAGATCTGGAACATCCTCCTCCTCCTCATCAATGTCTTCTGGTTTTGGTGCTTTGCTCTCCAGCACTTGCCGAGGGAACTGTTCAGCTAACTTCCTAAGACTTGTTAAGCTGTCAGCACCAAGCTGACTTAATATTCCAGGAAGCATTTCTGTGATTGGTTTGGCTTCTGCATGACCAGTAATTGCAAAGGTGTTAGCAGAAAGGGAAGCTTGGACTCTGGGATTGTTGAAATGGATAACTGTCCCATCGTTTTTAATCATGTTCACCTCTTCAATACCAGCTATATTATTCACAGCCAGTTTTTTTAGAGAACTCTGAAGTTTTTTGTCATCAGCTGTAGCTGTTCTATGTACCACCTTCTTCTTTCTGCGAGCTGTGCCCTTGCCCCCTATCCGGACCTGAGCCTGAAGTTTGGCTAACTTTTCTTGATTCATGCTGTTGGTAAATCTGAAGCGGGGAGGGTCCTTCAACAACAGCACGCGGCAAGAGCAAGATGGCTGCCTCCCATCCCCTTATCTTCAATCTGAAGGTGTCTTTAGGTCTAAAGTGGGTCTCTTGTAAACAGCATATAGATGGATCTTGTTTTCTTATCCATTCTGTTACCCTATGTCTTTTGATTGGAGCATTGAGTCCATTGACGTTTAGAGTGAGTACTGAAAGATATGAATTTATTGCCATTATGTGGCTTGTAGAGTTGGAGTTTCTGGAATATATAAAGTTCTATATATATTTATATATATATAGAATTTATAAAATTCTCTCTCTATAAAATTCTATATATTTTTTTTACCATCTTTTCTCCCCTCAGAGAGTCCCCCTTAAAATTTCTTGCAGGACTAGTTTAGTGGTCACAAATTCCTTTAATTTTTGTTCGTCTGGGAAACTTTTTATCCGTCCTTCTATTTTGAATGACAGCCTTGCTGGATAAAGAATTCTTGGCTGCATATTTTTCTGATTCAGCACATTGAATATATCCTGCCATTTCTTTCTGGCCTGCCAAGTTTCTGTGGCTAGGTCTGCTGCAAACCTGATCTGTCTTCCCTTGTAGGTTAGGGACTTTTTTCCCCTTGCTGTTTTCATGATTCTCCCCTTGCCTGAGTATTTTGTGAATTTGACTATGATATGCCTTGTTGATGGCCTGTTTTTGTTGAATCTAATGGGGGTCCTCTGTGCTTCCTGAATTTTGATGTTTGTGTCTTTCCCCAGGTTAGGAAAGTTTTCCGCTATGATTTGCTCACATAACCCTTCTACCCCTATTTCTCTGTCTTCCTCTTCTGGGACCCCTATGATTCTCATGTTGTTCCTTTTTAATGAGTCACTGATTTCTCTAATTCTTAAATCGTGCTCTTTTGCCTTCATCTCCCTCTTTTTTTCTGCTTCATTATTCTCTGTAAGTTTGTCCTCTATATCGCTGATTCTCTGTTCTGCCTCATCCATCCTTGCCGCCATGGCATCCATCCGTGATTGCAGCTCAGTTATAGCATTTTTAATTTCATTCTGGCTATTTTTTACTTCTTTCATCTCTGGAGAAAGGGATTCTAATCTATTTTTGACTCCAGCTAGTATTCTTATTATCGTGATTGTAAATTCTGGTTCAGACATCTTGCTTGTATCTGTGTTGGTTAAATCCCTGGCTGTCATTTCTTCATGCTTTTTCTTTTGGGGTGAATTCCTTCGTTTTGTCATTTTGAAGGGATAATAGGAATTAATGAGGTAGAAAAAATTAAAGAAATATTAAAATTAAAAAATTAAACACACACACACACACACACACATCTAATAAATGATGCTAGATCCTAGGTGTGTTTTGGTCCGGGTGTTGAAAGTGGCTTGACAGATTAGAGAAAAGAAAAGGGGGGGTGAAGGAAATCGTTTGAGAATTTGAAAAAATGAATACACTGAAGTAGACTAACATGAGATGATGGGAGTAAAATGGAATTTAAAAAAAATTACACAAAAGTAAAGAATATAGTAGAAAAAAATTAAAGAAAAATATTTTTAATAAAAATTAAAAATAAACATGAATTTTTTTCTCTTTCTGTTTTCAAGAAGAAGAAACGAAAAAGAGAAAAAAAATTGTTTGAAAATTTGCAAAAGTGAATACACTGTAGTAGACTAAAATAAAATGATGGAAGTTAAATAGAAACTTGAAAAAATTTACATAAAAGCAAAAAATACAGTAAAAAATTTAAATAAAAATATTTTTAATAAAATTGAAAGTAAAAACGAAGTTTTTCTCTTTCTGCATTCAAGAAAAAGAAAAGAAACGACAAAGAGAAAAAAGAAAAAAAGGAAATCATTTGAAAATTTGAAAAGGTGAATACACTGAAATAGACTAAAATAAAATGATGGAAGTAAGATGGAATTTGAGAAAATTTACACAAAAGTAAAAAATATAGTAAAAAAATTAAATATTTTTTAAAGAAATATTTTTAATAAAAATTGAAGATAAAAATAAATTTTTTCTCTTTCTGTATTCAAGAAAAAGAAAAGTAGAAGAGAAAAAGAGAAAAAAGAAAAAAAGTAAAAGAAAGAAAAAAGAATAAAAGAGAAAAAGGAAAAAAAAGAAAGAAAATTGAATAGATAGACCTGCTATCAGATTGAAATAGGACTGAAATTACTTCGTTTTCCCCTAGAAGTCAGGCTATGAAGCACTTTACAGTCCATATACTAAGCAGGCGGTGAGACCTCTGTTCTTGCAGAGTGAGTTTGGCCCCGTTGGGCTGAGCTTAGTGTAACGGCTCCGTCCTCCACTAGATGGCGCTGCTAGCCCACTGGGGTGGATTGCTGCCGCGCTCGTAGGTGTCTATGCGCATGCGCGGGAGTGGTGAAAATGGCGTCCTCCGGCTCCCCAGTCTCTGGCCTGGGAACTTTTCTCTCCGATCAGCAGTCGCGCACCCGTCCTCTGTCTTCAGCTTTCGTCCACTTCCCGCTTCTTCACTGTCCGTGACCGAGCCCCAGGCGGCACCTCTCTCCCGAGTCCTGTCTCAGATGCGGCTGTTTTCCCCGCCCCTTACTTCCGAAGGACTGGGGCCTTGACCCGCTCCGCCCCTCTGCGGGAGGGTCTCACCAAGGGACGGCCGAATGCCGGCTGCACCCAGGAACGCCCGCTGGACCCCGCCGCTGCCGGAGCCCCGAGACTGCGGCCAGGTGCCAGCCCGCCCCAGAAAAAGTCCGCGAGGCAGTGTAGCAGCGGCGTCTCGGGATGATGGAAAATCACAACACACACCTGGCACCAGGCTTCCCCCCCAACGACCCTGTTCCAGCACCAGCGAATGTGGCCGTTTTCCGGGGTCTGCCGGGACCGGGTGGCCTCAACAGTCTCTACCAAATGTCCTTCCGGCAGTGGCACCGCTTTTCTCCGTGTGGCCCTTCCCACCAGAGCACCGCCAGGTAGGGAGCTGCGGAGTTGCAGCCTTTGCGCTCCCCTTGTTTAAGGCTCGATGGGATTTAAACCCTCTCCTTTCTCCTTTCTCCCTTTTTAGTTTAGTCCCTGCGGCTGTTTCCAATTTTCCACTTTCTCTCCAGCTGCTTTTGGGGAGGGGTGCTTTTCCCGTATTCTCCCCCCTTCCCCAGTCTCCGTCCTCTCTCTGCCCGCAAAAGCACCTCCCTTCCCGCGGCTTCTCGCTCCCCAAGTTCAGCTCTCCGCGCCGTGTCCCTGCTGAATTCTGTGGTTCAGTTGTGCAGATTGTTATGTGTTAATCCTCCGATCAGTTTTCTAGGCGTGTAGGATGGTTTAGTGTTGGTCTGGCTGTGTTTCATGGAGGCGAGACACGCAAAAAACTTCCGTGCTGTTCTGCCGTCTTGGCTCCCCCCTCCAAGATAAGTGTCCTCTTAGTCCCCTTTATCTTTTTCACTCATCCCCCCACAGACCTCCCCTCTGACATACCTTTTCTTTAAAATTTTCTGCAAGTTTTTTCAAATTGTCACAAATGCCCCCCAAATTTTTCAGTGTACTTATTGAAACAAAACAATCCGTGTGTCAGTGGGCCCGTGCAGTTCAAACCCTCGTTATTCAAGAATCAGCTGTGTTCTCCGTGCTGTACATTACATTCCCATGATTTGCTCATTTTATATCTGGAAGTTTGTACCCCTTAATGCCCTTCACTTATTTTGCTCACCCCAACCCCCTCCTCACTCTGGCAATCAACAGTGTGTTTCCTGTGTCTATGAGTCTGTTTCTGTTTTGTTCATTTGCTTTGTTTATAAGTTCCATATCTCGGTGAAGTCATGCAATATTTGTCTTCCTTTGACTTAATGACTTGGCATAATATTCTCTAGGTCCATATCCGTGTTATCACAAATGGCAGGACTTCAGTCTTTATTATGGGCTGAGGAATATTCCATTGTGTGTACGTCTTCTTTATCCATTCACCTGTGGATAGACATTTAGGTTGCTTCCATATCTCGGCTATTGTAAATGATGCTGCAGTGAACATAGGGGGCCATACATCTCTTCAGATCGGTGGTTTTGTTTTCTTCAGGTGAATACCCAGAAATGAAATTGCTGGATCACATTGTAGTTCTATTTTTAGTTTGTTGAGGGAGCTCCATACTGTTCTCCATAGTGGCTGCATCAATTTACATTCCCCCCAGCAGTGTGGGAGGGTTTCCTTTTCTCCACAGCCTCGCCAACCCTTGTCATTTTTTGTATTTTTGATAACAGCCAATCTGACA
Organism: Acinonyx jubatus; assembly: GCF_027475565.1. NCBI lineage: Eukaryota > Metazoa > Chordata > Mammalia > Carnivora > Felidae > Acinonyx > Acinonyx jubatus. The sequence goes on from NC_069389.1 coordinate 112,108,624, forward strand.
GGTGTGAGGTGATAGCTCGTTGTGGTTTTGGTTTGGAGTTCCCTGGTAAGTCGTGGTATTGAGCATCTTTTCAGGTGCCTGGTGGCCATCTCTGTGTCTTCTTTGGAAGAATGTCTATTCAGGTCCTCTGCCCATTTTTGAACTGGCTTGTTCTTTTGATGTGAAGTTGTGTAAGTTCTTCATATATTTTATTTTATTTTTTTGAGAGAGAGAAAGGGGGAGGAGGGGCAGAGGAAGAGGGAGAGAGAGAATCATAAGAAGGTTCTACACTCAGCATGGAGCCTGGCGTGCGACTCAGTCTCATGACTGTGAGATCACGACCTGAGCCGAAATCGAGACGGACACTCAACAGACTGCACCACCCAGGCGCTCCAGATATTAACCTGTTATTGAATGCATGGTTTGCAAATATCTTCTCCCATTCAGTAGGTTGTGTGTTCATTTCATCGATGGTTTCTTTTGCTGTGCAAAAGCTTTCAAGTTTAATGTAATCCCATTTATTTTAGCTTTGTCACCCTTGCCTGAGGAGCCTGGTCCAAAAAATATCGCGGAGACTGATGTCAGAGAGCTCGCTGCCTTTGTTTGCTTCTGGGAGCTTTATAGTTCCAGGTCTTACGTCCAAGTCTTTAATCTATTTTGAATTTATGTTTTTACACAGTGTAAGATAGTGGTCCGATTTCATTCTTTTGCATGTGTAGTCCAGTATTCCCAACACCGTTCATTGAAGAGACCGCCTTTCCCCCATTGTATACATTCTTGGCTCCTTTGTCATAGATTAATTGACTATGTATGGTTGGGTTTTTTCTGGCTCTCTATTCTATTCCACTGATTTATGTGTCTGTTTTACATTATTTCTTAGAGAGAGCCAAAGCAAATAAGGTAAAACAGTAACATGCGCTTAATTAGGCGGTGTGATTATAGGTGTCTATATTATTTTTTGTATTTTTCTCTATGTCCGAAATATAATTAATTTGTAAATGTAATTTCTATAAAATGTGGTTTCTAAATTGGAACGCATTATACAAATGTTAGGCTATTATTATTAATATGAATACCACAATTAGTTAGTCAATGTATGGACATACCTTGACAAGATAATGCTAAAGTCGGGAGGCAGCCACGGTGTAATGCAGTTACATAGTCCTAATGTTCTAATTTCCTTTAGTTGTTTCTTTAATCACATGTGGATAAAGAAGAGTGGTTAACAAAAAAATAAAATGGTCCCAACCTGGAATATTTCCCTCAATGCCGGAAGTATCAATCGAGAAAACTTGGAGAAGATCAAACACCAGTACAGTTTTCCATCCTTAAAGTCTGCTCAGCTCTCTCCTCCTCTATGAACCCTTCTGTGGCCACCCTTCGTCCTGGTCAGAATGGGCTTTTCCTGTGCTCTTGCAACATTTCATCACAGGCCGTGTTATTAGCTTTTTGTGAGTTCGTCTCCCCCGCTGGACTGTGAAACTGAGAGCAAGGATATTTCTATTTCACCTCTTGTATCCCCTGCTGAGATGATCCTTACTTACTCACGCTTTAAGCCTCAGGTCAGGTATCACCTTGTTGAGGAAGCATTTCCTGACTCACCTGATTTAGGTTAATCTTCTTCCTCCGTGTCCTCATATTACCTTATGCCGACCTCTGCCACAGTGTGCATCACACTGAATTATTATCCCATGTTTATCTTTCTTTTTTTTTAAAACTTTGTTTTAAATGCTTATTTTTGAGAGAGAGAGATAGAGCGTGAACAAGGGAGGGGCAGAGAGAGAGAGAGAGAGAGAGAGAGACAGAGTGTGAACAAGGGAGGGGCAGAGAGAGAGAGAGAGACAGACAGACAGAATCTGAAGCAGGCTCCAGGGTCCGAGCTGTCAGCACAGAGCCTGACGTTGAGCTTGAACCCACGAACCGCGAGATCATGACCTGAGCTGAAGTCAGACACTCAACCGACTGAGCCCCCCCCAGGTGCCCCTCTCTTTCTCTCCAAAGAGACTCTGAACTCCTTGATGTTTGGAACTGTGTCCTCAAGGGTCCAGCAAAGGGATTGGTCCATAGAACGATCTTAATAATGGCATATTGAAGTGTATCTCCTTAATTAAAGAAAATGTACTAATAATGTAATTAAAAGTCTTAATTTATACTTATGTCGCAGATGCTTTGGCTGGATTGGAATTGAGATATAGCTGATGTGTGGTGTTGAGTTCTAATCGTCATTATTCATCTGGTTCTGAGCATAGAAGCACCTTTAAAATAAAGCGTAACCTAGTGGAGGGTCTATACAGAGGTGACAGTTTTCAAAATTATCATAATTAACAGGGGAGAGTAACAATTTTGTCTGATCTTTTGTTTTTGTTAATTTTCCTCAAGTCCTATCTGATCACCTGTTTAGCAGTAATGTGTAGAATACACTAGCTGGTTAAACCAAATACCTATTCTGTTAGCTTTGGAATAACATTAACGATATTTATTAAGCACTCAATAAATTCAAAGGAAGATATAGATACTCATATTTCATCCTTCCCAAAGTATCTCCCGAGTACTATTATTACTTCATGTTAAAGATGAGGAAACGGAGACTCACAGGGATTAATCAAGTAACCTGCCCAAGGTCACTCAGCACTTAAATCGGGGTAAGCCGACTACAGAATCGGTGTACTGAAACATCTCTACTATACTGCACTTGCTTTTTGGGGCACCTGCCTGGCTGGTGAGTGGAGCATGTGGCTCCTGATCTTGGGCTTGTGAGTTCGAGCCCCATATCGGGTATAGAGATTACTTAAAAATAAAACCTTTAAAAGAAGTACCGCACTTTCTTTTTAAGATGTGTGCTCGACAGGCTCTAAGATGGCCTGGAGGTGATCCCCGTGTCCAGGTATGCACTCCTCCTTCTGTGTGAGCTGGCTTCAGTGATTTCCTTCTAACGAAGAGAAAATGACACAGGTGATGAGAGATCACTTCTGTGATTAGGTTACAAGAGACCGTGACCTCTGTCTTTCTGGCCAACTCTCTACCTTGATGGCTTTGATGAAGCAAGTTGCCACGTTTGAGGAGTCCCATGTAGTAAGGAGCTTAGGATGACCTGTGGCTGACAGCCTAGCCACACATTGGGCCCTCGGTCCCACAGACCATGACAGAGAAGTTAATCTTGCTAACAGTCACGAATTTGGAGCAAATCCTTTCCCGGTCATCTGTCAGAAGGGAACCCAAGCTCAGGTGAGCACTTTCATGGTAGCCTCGTGTGGAACTCTGAGGCAGGGGACCCAGATGAGCAGTGCCCGTACCCCTGACCTACAGAAATGCTGAGATAATACGTGGGTGTTGTTTTCAGCTGTGAAACTGTGACCAGTTTTTATGCAATGACAGAAGATTAATGTGGCCATTCAAAATATTGGCAGAACTAAGTTATATACTAACTTTTGCACTTCCATGAGCTTCTATGTTATGCAGTGTTTTACGTGCCTTATATGTATTAACTCATTCAATCCCCCCAACTACACCGTGATGTAGTACTGCTACTACCTTCATTTTCTAGGTGAGAAAACAGGAAGTACCAAGGTGTTTAGTAATTTGGTGACCACGTGTATAAAATGGCCGAACTTGGATATTCATCCAGGCATTCTGGCTCTGAGAATCACATGCCCCAGCCGCTCTGCTGTATTGATTCCAATGTCATACTTTCTGGAAAAGGCGCGTGAGAGAACTTGGCTACTAAACCTTAATTAGAAATGTTATTTACGAGCATTTATTTTGAAAGCATGGTGTCTTAAAAACAGATATCACAAGGAAATCTAGTTTTATCGGTCACAGCTTTAGTGAGTAAGGTCTCCCCAAAGGCAATCATGGAATATGAGAGATTGGGATCTAGACAGAAGAATCTTTGAACAAGCTCTTGGATATTTTATCTCTTCTAATCTGGCTAAACACTCTCAACTAGGATGACAGGCTCTACTGCAGTTTACTCTTGGAATTCCTGCTATTCCAGAGATAAAAATGGAAATGATCACGTATTAGAACCTTGGCATTTCATATTTGGTTCCCAGTCATCTTTGGTTCTGGTAGTTGGGAAAAGATGGGAGGCATTTGTATTCCAAACAAAGCACTGAGATTGAAAACGGGATAAAAGAGAGGAACATTACTTTAGCCCTGGGGAAATTAGACATTATTTCCCACATCTTCCCTAGTATGCTGTCAAGTTTTACACAGGTTAAAATATCTTTCTACTGAGAAACACTTATAGTCACCACAAAGAACACCTAGCTATTATTAGAGTTCCGTATGATGGAGAACTTCTGGGTGACAGACACCAATGGCAGCCGCCTATGTCCCAGTATTTCACCATTTCATCCGAAAGCAATATAGACCAACAAGAAGAGAAAAATGAAACTACCCAAACCATACCCTCACCATAACTTGAAGAAAAAGAATAGCTCAGCCTCAACATAACTGTAGTAAGAGGAGAGAGAACACCAAATCCCAGTGTGTTATGTTTTCTCACCCTTCCACCTGCCCTCTTACAAGGTTTTGTGGTGAGCAAGGCTGATTGAGAAAACCTGAGGGGAAAAAAGAAGAGGGAAGATAGCTAAAAAAGCCTAAAGTTGTATAAAAACCACCACCAGAAAGACCAAGTTCACCCTATAGGTTTTCAAGTGGATAGGTGGAACAGAGCATAAATACAGGAAAGAAACAAGCATATGTGATTGAAGGGGACGTCCTTGAAACACATAGGTTCTGGAAAAGAAAAAAAGGTGAAAAGCGACGGAGAAGAACTCTTTGTCAATTGAGTGGTGAAGGGGAAAAGACAAAGGGCAAAATTTAGAGCTAACATGATGGCAGGGAACCACAAAATCAGAGCACATGAACTCTCTCCTATCAGAAACAGAAGCGCAAATTTATTAAGTATCTGGACTTTGTTATGCTGACAGAAGAGGGCGCCATTAAAGTAGGAATCTCAGAAAAAAAACCACAGTATAACAGATGAACACCAATAAAAAGATTAGCATATCTCTACAGAGTTGTTGCCAAGAGAGAAAAATTTATAGCACTAAATGCTTAAAACAGAAAGAGGAAGGACCTCGAATCAATCTAAGTGACCACCTCAAATAAATGAAAGAATAAAATAAACCCAAGTAGAAGAAATGAAATAATAAAGAGCAGAAAGAAATGAAATTGAAAATAGAAAATAGAGAACATTGATGAAACAAAAAGCTAGTTCTTTGAAATCATCAATAAAATTGACAATCCTCTCTAGCAAGACTGAAAAAGACAAAAAGAAGATACAAATGACCAATATCAGATATTAAACAGGGGATATTACTACAGATCCTTCAGCCTTTATTTTTAAAAATTTTTTTAAAAAAAATATGAAATCATTTTATTACGCATTAAATTTGATTTTACCGGTTGTTGAAAAAAAATCAAATAATGGTAATGAAAGCAAATATATTGTTATCCCTTAACATAAATATGGAAGCTTCACGAATTTGTGTATCATCCTTGCACAGGGGCCGTGCTAATCTTCTCTGCATCATTCCAGTTTTAGTATATGTGCTGCTGAAGCGAGCGCTCCTTCAGCCTTAAAGAACAGTAATGCAATACTATGAACATCTCTACCGACATAAATTCAAAAACATGGATGAAACAGACCAATTCCTTGAGAAACACAAGCTACCTAAACTCACACAATACAAAAGAGAAAATATGAATAGTCCTATAATTATTTTAAAAATTGAATTTGTAATTTAAAAGCTTTCATAAAGAAATCTGACCCTAATCATTTCACTGGAGAATTCTCCCAAACACTTGAGAAAAATTAGTATTAATTCTGCACAGTCTTTGTCAGAAAATAGCAGAGGACAGTACATCCACCAACTCATTGTGTGAAGCCAATATTACCCTAATAACAAAACCAGACAAAGGCAGTACAAAAAAGGAAAAAACACAGACCAGTATATTTCATGATCTTACACGCAAATTTTCTCAACAAATCTTTGCAATTCTTAAAAAAATATTATTTTAATGTTTACTTATTCTTGAGAGAAAGAGAGAGACAGAGCACGAGTAGGGGAGGGCAGAGAGAGACAAGAGACACAGATCTGAAGCAGTCTCCAGGCTCTGAGCTGTCAGCACAGAGCCTGACATGGGGCTCAAACCACGAGATCATGACCTGAGCCAAAGTCAGACGCTTAACTGACTGAACCACCCAGACGTCCCTGCAATTCTTACATAAAAAAAGAATTATACATCATGATGAAGTGGGGTTTATTCCAGGAATGCAAGTCTGGGTCAATATTGGAAAATCAAAGCAATTCCCTATGACAGGCTAAAGGAGAAAAATTGCATGATCATATCAATTGTTGCAGAAGATGCACGTGACAAAATGTGACACCCATTCACGAATAAAAAAAACCTAGGAAATTAGAAAAGAACTTTCTCAACTTGATAAAGGAGTATCTATAAAAATTTTGCAGTTATGATACTTAATAGCAAAAGTTCCCCAAGATCAGGAACAAGACAAGGATGTCTGCTTCCCCTGCTTTTATTCATCATAGTAGCAGAAGTCCTAGCCAGCTCAGTAAGGCAAGAAAAGGATATAAAAAGCATATATATTGGAAAGGAATAAATAAAACTATCCCTGTTTTTAGATTACATGATTGATAATCTGTATAAAAAAGGAATCTATAAAAAGTTTGAAGGGGCACCTGGCTGGCTCAGAAGAGCATGAGACTCTTGATCCCGGGGCCGTGAGTTTGAGCCACGTGTTAGGTGTAGAGATTACTTAAGTAAATAAATAAATACACTTTCTAACAAGTGAAGATTTTTAAAGAAAGTTTATAGAATTATTGAGCGAGTTCAGCAAGGTCACAGTGTACAAGATCAAAACACAAGTCGATCATATTCCTATATACAGCAAAGAACTTGTGGAAACAAAAATTCAAAATATAGACCATTTTCAATCATTACAAAATATTGGAACAGTTAGATATAAATCTAATAAAACAATTACAGATTCTGTATGGTATATGCTGAAAATTTTAAAACACAAATGAAAGAAATCAACTAAATAAATGGAGAGATATAATGTGTTCATGGATTAGAAGATTCAACATAGTAGAAATACCAATTCCTCTCAAATTGATCCATAGGTATAATGTAATTCCTATCAAAACCCCAACAATATATTTTGTATGTTGTTGAAAAATAATCAAGCTTTGTTTTAAAACTTTATGAAAAGGGAAGAGAAGTAGAGTGGCTAAAAAATAAAGTGGGACGATTCACTATTCCTATTTTTAAAAATTTTTTTAATATTTATTTTTGAGAGAGAGACAGAATGTGAGTGGGACAGGGGCAGAGAGTGGGGGGGACACAGAATCTGAATCAGGTTCCAGGCTCTGAGCTGTCAGCACAGACTGATGCAGGGCTCAAACTTACAGACTGCAAGATAATGACCTGAGCTGAAGTCAGATGCTTAACCCACTGAGCCACCCAGGCACCCCCACTATTCCTATTTTTAAGATGCACTATATAGGTACAGTAGCAAGACAGTGTGGTATTGACTTAGGAATAGACACATAGGTCAATGTAATAGAATAGAAAATCCCAGAAATGGTGCGACAGAAATATTCCCAATAGATTTTTTATGTTTATTTAAAATTCAGTGTTTTTTCAAAGCAGGAGGCATCACAATCCCAGACTTCAAGCTATACTACAAAGCTGTAATCATCAAGATAGTATGGTACTGGCACAAGAACAGACACTTAGATCAAGGGAACAGAATAGAGAACCCAGAAATGGACCCACAAACATATGGCCAACTAATCTTTGACAAAGCAGGGAGGAATATCTAATGGAATAAAGAAAGTCTCTTCAGCAAGTGGTGCTGGGAAAACTGGACAGTGACACGCAGAAGAATGAACCTGGACCGCTTTCTTACACCATACACAAAAATAAACTCAAAATGGATGAAAGACCTCAATTGTAAGACAGGAAGCCATCAAAATCCTCAAGGAGAAAGCAGGCAAAAACCTCTTTGACCTCGGCCGCAGCAACTTCTTACTCAACACGTCTCCAGAGGCAAGGGAAACAAAAGCAAAAATGAACTTTTGGGACCTCATCAAAATAGAAACCTTCTGCACAGCGAAGGAAACAATCATCAAAACTAAAAGGCAACCAACAGAATGGGAGAAGATATTTGCAAACGACATACCAGATAAAGCGTTAGTATCCAAAATCTGTAAAAGAACTTATCAAACTCAACACCCAGACAACAAATAATCCAGTGAAGAAATGGGCAAAAGACATGAATAGACACTTCTCCAAAGAAGACATCCAGATGGCCAACTGACACATGAAAAAATGCCCGACACCACTCGTCATCAGGGAAATACAAATCAAAACTACCATGAGATACCACCTTACACCTGTCAGAATGGCTAACATTCACAACTCGGGCAACAACAGATGTTGGCGAGGATGTGGAGAAAGAGGATCCCTTTTGCATTGTTGGTGGGAATGCAAGCTGGTGCAGCCACTCTGGAAAACAGTATGGAGGTTCCTCAAAAAAAAAATAAAAATAGAACTACCCTACGACCCAGCAATTGCCCTACTAGGCATTTATCCACGGGATACAGGTGTGCTGTTTCGAAGGGACGCATGCACTCCCATGTTTATAGCAGCACTATCAACAATAGCCAAAGTATGGAAAGAGCCCAAAGGTCCATTGATCGATGAATGGATAAAGAAGATGTGGTGTATATGTTTATGTATATGTGTGTGTAGATACACACACATATACATACACACAATGGAGTATTACTCGGCAATCAAAAACAATGAAATTTTGCCATTTGCAACTACGTGGATAGAACTAGAGGGTATTATGTTAAGTGAAATAAGTCAGTCAGAGAGAGACAAATATCATATGACTTCACTCATATGGGGACTTTAAGACACAGAACAGATGAACATATAAGGGAAGGGAAGCAAAAATAATATAAAAATAGGGAGGGGGACAAAACATAAGAGTAACATAAGGTTACTGAAGGGGTTGTGGGAGGGGGGTGGGCTAAATGGGTCAGGGGCATTAAGGAATCTACTCCTGAAATCATTGTTGAACTAGATGCTAACTAATTTGGATGTCAATTTAAAAAATTAAAATTCAGTGGTTTTTAGTATATTTACAGAGTTGTGCAACCATTACCATTATCTAATTCCAGAACATTTTCATCACCTTACAAAGAAATCTGGTACTCATTAGCAGTTATTCTTCATACCCTCCTTTCCCCATCACCCAGATTCTGGCAATGGTTAATTTATATTCTGTCTCTAGGGATTTGCTTCTTCTGGACATTTCATATAAATGGAATCCTACAGTATGTGTCTTCTGTGTCTAGCTTCTTTCACTTAGCATTAGGTTTTCAGGGCTCACCCATGTTGTAGCATGTATTAGTACTTCATTCCTTTTTATGGCTGAATAATACTCCACTGTATTCCATTTTGTTTATCCCTTTATCAGTTGATGGACATTTGCATTGTTTCCGCTTGGGACTATTATGGACGATGCTGCTATGTGCATTTGTGTGCAAGTTTTTGTGTGGACACCTATATTTTGAATTCTCTTGGGTATATGTATAGGAGTAGAATTCTTGCATCATATGGGAACTCTGACTTTTTTGAGGAACTGTCAAACTGTTTTCCAAAGCACCTATATAGCATTTATCTTTCCAACAGCAGTGTATGAGTGTTTGTTTCTCCACATCCTCACCAACACTTGTTATTGTCCATCTTTTTTTTTTTAGTTTTGAATAGCTTACTTTATTGTGCTAATACAGTATATAACACATAAAACGTACAAAATATGTGTTACTCAACTGCTAATGTTACGGGTAAGGCTTCTGGTCAACAGTAGGGGATTCGTAGTTAAAGCTGCTGTGGAGTCAAAGATCATACATTGATTTTTGACGGGGCGGGAGTGGTCAGCTGTCCAAGGTCACTTGTATTTGCTATTCAAACGTAGCTTTAACACAGTTCTCTTTTCAAACGTAATGTTGTCCCTTAGCCTTTCGAGAATGGAATGCTGAAATTGCTCTTATTAGGGGTTGTAATTTTTTAAGCACCTTGGAAGAAAAGAGGTCCACACAAGTCTGTAGGTCATTTTTCTGTTCAGCTGCCCATCCCAGTCAGACCAAATTATCAGAATTCATATTTAGGGTTTCCAAATACCTTCTGGAATCAGGCGGAGACCCCCAAGTATTGTAACAAATAGATGGGTGGTTTTCATACATAGCCGAGTGAATTCGTGATGAATATTTAGCGATGGGCTGTATTTTATGAATTTAAAATAGTTAAGAAGGTTTTAAGTGCATGGTCTAGAGTCCATTCTGAAGATGCATGACAAGCACAATGACCTTTATGTAGGTGAATAGGGAGAGCTATGAAAAAAAAGACCCTGGCTTAGTATGTTTATTTAAAACGTAGGGGCCCCTGGGTGGCTTGGCCAGCTAAGCGTTGGATTCCTGATCTCAGAGTTGTGAGATGGAGCCCCGTATTGGGCTCTGGGCTGACAGCGTGGAGCCCGCTTGGGATTCTCTCTCCCTGTGTCTCTGTCTCTCCGCCCTTCCCCCATGCGCACTGTCTAGCTCTTGTGTCGGAGGCACTCCTTCCTGGCCCCAGCGCATCCTCAGTTGATGCTGTACATTCTGGTGGTGTACAGCTTTCGGAAGCTTCCTTCCCTGCAAGGGTGAGGACGGTTCTCAGCTCCTCGAGCCCCGGTGGAGGAGTCTACCCTTTCTTCCCCAGCTGGGTCCCTAGAGAGCCAGAAAGGCAACATCTTTTTGGTTATAGGCATTCTAGGAGGTATTAACTGTTTTCTCATCGGGGTTTTCATTTCCATTTCCCTAATGACTAATTAAATTGAGGGGTTTTTTTTTTAATGTGCTTATTGGTCATTTGTATATCTTCTTTAAAAAAATTTTTTTTATGTTTATTTATTTTTGAGAGACAGAGAGAAACAGAGTGGGGGAGGAACAGAGAGAGAAGGAGGCACAGAATCCAAAGCAGGCTCCAGGCTCAGAGCTGTCAGCACAGAGCCCGATGCGGGGCTTGAACCCACGAACCATGAGATCATGACCTGAGCTGAAGTCCCGCGCTCAACTGACTGAGCCACCCAGGCACCCCCATTTGTATGTCTTCTTTGGAGAAAGGTCTACTCAAATCCTTTGCTCATTTTTCAGTTGGGTTGTCTTTTTCTTGCTGAGTTCTTTGTATGCTCTGGATACAAGTCCCTTATCAGGTATATGGTCTTCAAATATTTTCTTCCATTCTGTGAACTATCTTTTTACTTTCTTGATAGAGTCCTTTGAAGCACAAAATTTTTAATCTCGATGAAGTCCAGCTTATGTATTTTTCTTTTCTTTGTTGCAGTTTTGGTGCCATATCAAAGAAATCATTGTCTAGTCTGATTGATTTTTGATAAAGGACCAAAATCAATTCAATGAAGGAAGGACATTCATTTCATCAAATGGCACGGGCACTGTTGGACAACCACAGGGAATAAAACATGAGCCTCCATATGAAGTTCACACCATATACAAAATCTAATTCAAAATGGATCATGTGTTTAAATGTAAACATAGGCAGGCGCCTGGGTGGCTCAGTCAGTTAGGTGTCCAACTTCATTCAGCTCAGGTCATCATCTCACAGTCTGTGAGTTCGAGCCCCGCGTCGGGCTCTGTGCCAATAGCTCAGAGCCTGGAGCCTGCTTCCGATTCTGTGTCTCCCTTTCTGCCCCTCCCCCACTCATGCTCTGTCTCTTCTCTCTCAAAAACGAATAAATGTTAAAAAATCTTAAAAAGAATAAATGAATGTAAACATAAAACTATAACCATTTTTACAGAAAACATAGAAGAGTGTCTTTGGAAAATGGGGCTACATGAAGAGTCTTAGACATAACACCAAAAGAACATTCTGTAAAATAAAACATTAATAACTTGGACTGCATAAAAATTAAAAAACATTGGCACTGCATAAAATCGTGTTATGAGGATAAAAGGAAAGTTACAGACTGTGAGAAAATATTTGCAAAACACGTATCAACACAGGTCTTAATACTAGAATACATAAAGAACTTTCAAAACTCAATGGAAAAATAATTCAGTCATAAAATGGGCAAAAGAGACGAACAGATATTTTACTCAAGAAGTAATACAGATGACTAATAAACATATGAAAAGAATATTCTTGCAAATAAAGAGTGGTTGAATAAACTAGTTATATCCACAAAGTGGAATACTATGTGCCTGTAAAAAACAATGAAGAAGTTCTGTGTGAACTGCTATGAATTGATATCAAAGACATGAGCAGGGGAGGGGCAGAGAGAGATGGAGAGAGAATCCCAAGCAGGCTCCATGCTGTCAACACAGAGCCCAACACAGGGCTCAAACCCACGAACCATGAGATCATAACCTGAGTGGAGATCAAGAGTTAGATGCTTAACTGACTGAGCCACGAGGTGCCCCTCAAAGATATATTATTTTTTAAAAATGCTTATTTATTTTGAGACAGAGAGAGAGAGAGAGAGAGAGAGAGAGAGAATGCGAGCTGGGGAGGGGCAGAGAGAGGGAGGCAGAGAGTCCTAAGCAGGCTTTGCACTGTCAACACAGAGCCCAACGTGGGGCTCAGTCTCACCAACTGTGAGATCATGACCTGAGTCGAAATCAAAAGTCAGACACTTAACCGACTAAGCCACCTAGGCTCCCCTCAAAGATATATTATTAAGTGAAAAGAAAGTTCCATAGAATATCTATTATATGCTAGCCTTATATTATAAAGAGGATATAAGAAAATCCATGTTTGTGTTCATTTATAAAAAAGGAAAACAGGAAGAATAGACCAGAAACGAAGGAGATTGGTCACCTGGAGGGTTATGTGGGAACAGAGTGGAAAGAAATGGGATGGAAATGAGGTGGTAAGGATGGAAGAGAGTGACACACATCACAATAGATCTTTTTATGTGGCTCTGGTTTTTTGGAACCATGGGAATGTTTCACATTATTCATCATGAGTGGATGCTGAAGTAATGTTTCTAATGTGATTTTTCCTCTGTAATTCTTACTTTAAGAAACTTTTTTTAGATTGTAAAAGTAGTATAGGGTACAAAAATGTTCATAACAGCCAAAAAGTGGAAACAGCACAAATGTCTACTAACTAAAGAACAGATAAATAAATGTGATAAATCTATACAATGGAATATTAGTCATAAGAGGGAATGATGTGGATGAACCTTGAAAATACTATGCTAAGTAAAAGAAGCCATTCACCAAAGGCCCCATGTTGAATAACTCCATTATATATGAAATATCCATAGTACGCAGATCAGTAGAGGCAGAAAGTAAATTGATGGTTGCCAAGGGCTGGCGGGGATAGGGGTATTGGAGAGTAATGGCTGAAAGGTCCAAGATTTATTTTGAGGGTTATAATAATGTTCTCAATGGATGGTTGTGAGTATTGCACAACACTGTGAATATATTAAAAACATAACTGAATTGTATACTTTAAATAGGTGAATTTTACAGCATGTGAATTCTAGCTGAATGAAATTGTAATAAAAAATTAGTCATTGCTTACTGTCAATACATTCTCATTTCGATCCGTTTGAAAGCGACTTGCTTTTTCTTTGCAAGTTTTTGGAATTATCTCTTTATCTTCAAGGTTCTGAAATTCCACATTCATGTACCTTCACGTGTTTTTTCATTCATTCTTCGTGATGGACAGCACTTGGTGGGTCCTTTTAATATGGAGAATGAGATCTTTCAATTATGGGGAATGCTCTCCGTGATTTCTTTGATGATTTCCTCCCTTTTATTTTCTCTACCCTTTCTTTTGAGAACTTCTCTGAGAGGTAGTATGATTAATGTTCAAGTGCAATGTTTTTGAAGCCAGGCTGCCTAGGTTTTGGATCCTGAATTTACCACGTACTAACTAGCTATGTCACCTTGTACAAGTTGCTTAGCCTTTCTGTGTCCCCCTGTACCCCCCACCCACCAAATCAGTAAAATGTGGATAATAATATCATCCACCTCATAGGGCTGTTGAGAGGATTGAATGAGTTAGTCCGTATAAAGCACCTCTGGCAGTAATCAGCACAACATTTGCTATTATTATTCTGTTAGTTCCATGTTAAACCTGGAAAGATCCCCTAAACTTCTTATAATTTCTTCCTCTTATTTTCCATCTCTTTGGTATGTTTTTCCTTCCTTCCTATCTTTTTGCTTTTTACCTTCTGGGGAAGTTTTCTAGCTTTGTCTTCCAACTCTTCTATTTCAGCTATCATATTTTTAATTTTTAAGAGACTTTCTTGTCCTAGAATATTCTTTTTCTATATAGTATCCTAAACTTTTGGTATGAGTAGAATACCTTCTCTTATCTCTAATGAGGCTATCAGTTGTAATGTTTTAAAGTTTTCTTCTGCTGCCTTCATTGTCTGGGTCCTCAGAATCCCTTTGATTCTACCGTTTGTGGTGGTCTCTCTCTTTAGCATTAGGAGTTTTCTTCAGATGTCTGATGGCCATGAGCTTATATATGAGCTTTAAATGTTAGGATCTTGGGATCTTTAATCTGGACCCATTCCTTTTTTTCCCAGAGACTTCTAATCTCTCACCTAGGGGTAGAAGGTGGGATGGAGGAATATCTGGGTGCTGATATTCTGGGAGAAGAATGGGAAAAAAGGAGACTGTGTGTCCTAATTAGTCCACCCACCCACCTTTCTCCATTTTGAAGCCTGGGATCCAGCTTTCTTTGGGCTGTTGTTCAAGTCTGTTCCTTGGCTTTGCTTTCCTTCCTTCCTTCCTTCCTTCCTTCCTTCCTTCCTTCCTTCCTTCCTTCCTTCCTCCTTTCCTCCCTCCCTCCCTCCTTCTCTCTCTCTCTCTCTTCTTCTCTTTCTCTTTCTTTCTTCCAGAATAAATTGGTATTGGTTTTTAAAAACGTTTATTTATTTATTTTTGAGAGAGAAAGAGCATGCACAGGGGAAGGACAGAGAGAGAGAGGGAGACAGAAAAACCCAAGGTGGCTCCGTGCTGTCAGTGAAGAGCCCGATTCAGGGCTTGCTCTCAGGAACCATGAGATCATGACCTGAACCTGAAATCAAGAGCCAAATGCTCAACCCACTGAGCCACCCAGGCACACCAAGTCTGTGGCTTTTCTTGTTTGTCACCAGAAAATCAATTTCAGGTTTCTTGGATGTGGAGATTGGCTAAGGATAGTGTGGCCAGGCTGTGAAGTTGGGGAAAGGGACCTAAGGGTTCCACTATTTGTATTCTGACACTTAAATGTCCTTTACTAGTTTGAGCCCTGTGCTTCATCCTTGTTTTCCACTGTATTCCATGCCTCCATATTCTGAGTCTCTTCACATCCTACAGGGTGAACAGTTTACCTTCTGCTTTGTCCCCCTCTGCAGATGCTCCAGCTGTAGTGCCCTCCATGCCCCCAGGTCAATTAACCTCTCCTCCGGCCAAAGTCTATCTTTACAGTTTTTTAAAGTTTATTTGTTTATTTTGCGAGAGAGGGAGCAGTGCGCGAGCATACGGGAGGGGCAGAGAGAAAGGGAGAGAGAGAATCCCAAGCAGGTTCTGAACTGTCAGCGTGGAGCCCGATGCAGGGCTCGATGTGGGGCTCAATATCCGGCTCGGCCGTGGGACTCCATCTCATGGACTGTGAGATCGTGACCCGAAATCAAGAGTGGGACGCTTAACTGACTGAGTCACCCAGGTGCCCTTGTCTTCCCAATTTTTCTTAAACCTTCTCTTTGGCCATTTCCTCTCCTATTCTGTTTATCCATCTGTGTGTGTATGTGTATTTGTAATTACAGAAACAGCTTTAATTTTTTTTTTAATTTTGAATTTTATCCCTTCAAATCTAACCCTTCAGGTTAGTCTTTCCTCTTTCAGTGAAAACTCAAATGGTCTCAGTGGTTTTCTGATCTCTTTTTGAAGGGTAGATAGTTAATGTTTTTTTAACCTCTTAGGTTCATGTTTATGGCATTTGGGGGAGGAAGGGGAGAGGAGAAGTGTAGTTGAATCATCACATTTAACCGTATGTTCCCATGTTGTGTTGTATCGTATTGTACTGTACTGGATTGTACCACACCACACTCTGTTGCACTGCACTGTATTGTATTATACTGTACTGTACTATATTTTATTGCATTGCATCGTACCACACCGTATTGCATCACACTGTCCTGCACTGCAGTGCACTGTATTATATTGTACCGTGCTGTACCGTACCATATTGTGTTGTGTTGCACTGTATTATATTTACTGTACCATACTGCATCATGCTGTACTGTGCTGTACTATATTGTATTATATCATAGTGCACTATACTATGTTGCATTGTATGGTACTGTACCGTGTTGTATTGTACTGCATTGCACCATACGGTATCGCACTGCACTATATTGCACCGTACTGTACCGCACTGTATTGTATTGTGCCGTGCTGTACTGTATTGTATTGTAGTGTGCTATACTGTAGCGTATTGTATCACATTGTATTGCACTGTACTACACTGCACCGTACCATATTGCATTCTGTTGTGCTGTACTGCACTGTAGTGTACTGTATTATATTGTATCACATTGCACTGCACTGTATTGTGCTGTATTATATTGTATTGTACTGTGCCGTGTTGTATTATACCGCATTGTGGTGTATCGTATTGCACCGCACTGTATTGTATCGTATTGTACTATACTGCACCGCACTATGCTGTATTATTGTATTATACTGTGCCGTGCTATTGTGTCTTATTATACCGTATTGTTTTGTATTGTATTGTACGGAACTGTATTGTGTTGTGCTGCACCATACTGTACTGTACTATACCGTATTGTATTATAGTGTGCTGTATCATATTGTACTGCACTGCATTGTGTTGCACTGTATCGTACTGCACTGCGCTGTACTGTATGGTGTACTATATTGTATTGTACTGTGCTGCACTGCTATATTGCTTTGTGTTATACTGTATTTATTGTGCTACACTGTATCGCACTGCACTGTACTATATCGCATTGTAGTGTGCTGCACCGTACTGTGCTGTATTGTACTGTGCTGTGCTGTGTCGTATTCTACTGTATTGTTTTGTGTTGTGTTGTACCGCACTATACCGTATTGTATTATAGCACACTATACTGCATCGTATCGTACACCGTACCATATTGCATCGCATTGTGCTGCACTGTGTTGTATTGCCCTGTATCATCCGGTGCCGTATTGCATTATATTGTACTTGCCGTGTTGCATTGTACTGCACTGCACTGTATTACATTGCACTGTACTATACCGTATCATATTGTATTACTTTTCCAAAGACAGTTTCGATGACCTATAACTCGCATGCCGTAAAATTTACCCATTTAAAGTTGCACCAGTCAACGATTTTTAGCATGTTCACGGAGATGTGCAAACATCACAACCGTCTGCTTCCAGAACATTTTTATCACCCCCAAAACAAAGTCTACTCTTCAGCAGTTACTCCCATTTTCCCTGTCCCCCCTCCCTCCGGCCCCTGGCAAACACTAACTGCTTTCTGCCTGTACCGATTTGCTTACTCTGAACGTTTCCCATAAATGGCATCACGTGATCCGTGACCTTTTTTGTATGGCTTCTTTCTCTCAGCACAATGTTTTGTAGGTTCATCCACATTGTAGCATGTACTGGTACTTTGTTCCTTTTTTAAATTGTAATTTCATTTTTAAAAATGTTTATTTTTGAGAAAGAGAGCATGAGTGGGGGAGGGGCAGAGAGAGAGGAAGACAGGGAATCGCAAGCAGGCTCTATGCCGTCAGCACAGAGCCCGATGCGAGGCTCGAACTCATGAACTGTGAGATCATGACTTGAGCCGAAATCGAGAGTCACAGGCCTAACTGACTGAGTCCCCCGGGAGCCCCACTACTTCATTCCTTTTTATGACTGAATAACATACCAGTGTATGGATATGCCCTACTTTATTTGTCCACTTATTAGTTTGTGGATATTTGGGTTGTTTCCACTTGTTGGCCCTTATGAATAGTGTTGTTTGAACAGTAACGTATACGATTTTGCGTTGACATATGTTTTAATTCTCTTGGGTACATACCTAGGATTAGAATTGCTGGGTCATAGGGTAATTCTGCTTTAACTTATTCAAGAAATGCCCAGCTGTTTTCCACAGCAGCTGTACCATTTTTCCTTCCCACCAGCAGTGTATGAGGACTCTAATTTCTTTTTTAAAGAAATTCCTTAATGCCCCTGACCCATTTAGCCCATCCCCCCCCCACAACCCCTCCAGCAATCCTGTTTGTTCTCTATAGTTAAGAGTCTCTTAGGTTTTGTCCCCCTCTCTGTTTTTATATTATTTTTGCTTCCCTTCCCTTCTGTTCATCTGTTTTGTATCTTAAGTTCCTCATATGAGTGAAGTCATATGATATTTGTCTTTCTCTGACTGACTAATTTAGCTTAACACAATACCCTCTATTTCCATCCATGTAGTTGCAAATGGCAAGATTTCATTCTTTTTGTTTGCCAAGTAATACTCCATAATCATTCATATATATATATATATATATATATATATATATATATATATATATTCTTTATCCATTCATCCATCGATGGACATTTGGGCTCTTTCCATACTTTGGCTATTGTCGATAGTGTTGCTATAAACATGGGGGTGCATGCGTCCCTTCGAAACAGCACACCTGTATCCTGTGGATAAATGCCTAGTAGTGCAATTGCTGGGTCGTAGGGTAGTTCTATTTTTAGTTTTTTGAGGAACCTCCATACTGTTTTCCAGAGTGGTTGCACCAGCTTGCATTCCCACCAGCAGTGCAAAAGAGATCCTCTTTCTCCGCATCGTTGCCGACATCTGTTGTTGCCTGAGTTGTGAATGTTAGCCATTCTGATGGGTGTGAGGTGGTGTCTCAGTGTGGTTTTGATTTGTATTTCCTTGATGATGAGTGATGTTGAGCATTTTTTCATGTGTCTGTTAGCCATCTGGATGTCTTTTGGAGAAGTGTCTCTTCATGTCTTTTGCCCATTTCTTCACGGGATTGTTTTTTGGGTTTTGAGTTTGGTAAGTTCTTTATAGATTTTGGATACTAATGCTTTATCTGATATGTCGTTTGCAAATGTCTTCTCCCATTCTGTCGGTTGCCTTTTAGTTTTGATGATTGTTTCCTTTGCTGTGCAGAAGGTTTTTATTTTGATGAGGTCCCAGTAGTTCATTTTTGCTTTTGTTTCCCTCGCTTCTGGAGACATGTTGAGTAAGAAGTTCCTGCAGCCAAGGTCAAAGAGGTTTTTGCCTGTTTTCTCCTCAAGGATTTTGATGGCTTCTTGTCTTATGTTTAGGTCTTTCATCCATTTTGAATTTATTTTTCTGTATAGTGTAAGAAAGTGGTCGAGGTTCATGTTTCTGATTGTCGCTGTCCATTTTTCCCAGCACCATTTGCTGAAGAGACTTCTTATTCCATTGGATGTTCTTTCCTGCTTTGTCAAAGATCAGTTGGCCATATGTGGGTCCATTTCTGGGTTCTCTATCCTCTTCCATTGATCTGTCTGTTTTTGTGCCAGTACCATACTGTCTTGATGATTGCAGCTTTGTAATACATCTTGAAGTCTGTTTTTTAAATTTTTTAATGTTTATTTATTATTTTGAGAGAGAGAGAGAGAGAGAGAGAGTGTGAGCGGGGGAGGGGCAGAAAGAGGGGGAGACACAGAATCTGAAGCAGGCTCAGGGCTCCGAGCCATCAGCACAGAACCTGATGCAGGGCTCAGACTCATGGACTATGAGATCATGACCTGAGCTGAAGTGGGATGATAAACCGGCTGAGCCACCCAGGCACCCTGAAGACTCTAGTTTCTAATGCATCTTTGCCAACACTTGCTATTATTATTATATTACTATTATATTTATTTATTTATTTATTTATTTATTTAGGGGGGTATAGCCATCCTAGTGGGTGTGAAGCAATATCTCATTGTAGTTTTGATTTGATTTCCCTGATAGCTAATGATGTTGAGCTTTTCGTCATCTGCTTATTGGCCATTTGTGTATCTTCTTTGGAGAAATGTCTATTCAAATCATTTACCCATTTTTTAATTGGGTAATTTGTCTTTTCATGATTGAATTATAAGCATTCTTTATGTTTTCTAGGTACATTTGCAAATATTTTCTCCCATTCTATGTGTTATCTTTCACTTTGTTGGTAGTGTCCTTAAAAACACTAGAGTTTTTGGGGTGTGGGTGGCTCAGTCGGTTAAGCATTAGACTCTAGATTTCAGCTGAAGTCATGATCTCATGATTCATGAGTTCAAGCCCCACATCAGGCTCTGTGCTGGCAGTGTGGAGCCTGCTTGTGATTCTCTCTTTCTTTCTCTTTACCCCTACGCCAGCTCTCTCTCAAAGTAAATGAATAAACTTAAAAAAAAAAAACTTTTAAAAACTTCTTAAAATTTTCATGAAGTTCCATTTACTTCATGGAACTATTTGGTTTTTGGTTGTGTGGGCAAAGGAAACCATTGCCTAACCCAAGGTCATGGAGATTCATACCTATTTTTTCTCCTAAGAGTTTAATAGTTTTAGCTCTTATATTTAGGTCTTTGATTCATTTTGAGTTTATGTGTATGGTATGAGTTAAGTGTCCAAGTTTATTATTCTGCTTGTGCATATACCCTTGGTCCTAGCACTTGTTGAAAACACAACTCTTTTCACATTTAAGGCTCTTGGCACCTTTGATGAAAATCAATTGACCATGAATGTCTAACTTTTTAATGGAATATGATTCTCATGGTAAAATTATATAAAATCCAGTTATACTCATGTTAAATAGTAGAGTAGAATATATAAGGTCTTAAAAAATTCCTCCTGTGAACACTTTCTCTGGAAGCTATGGGAGGTTGTCCTCTACTGTGACGAGAGATAAACCGAGAAAAAGGAAGACACAGTATAAGATCTAGGAAACCAAGAACCCAACTCCAGAGAGTGGTGAGGAGAAGGCCCCGGAGTTCCAGGCCATAAGATCGCTGGCCTAGTTTGTAGCCAGAGAACAGAAAGCTGTGAGAGGGCAGTCTTCACGGGGAATAGGGAACCAGCAGATTTTAGATGGGTTGGACTGTTTGGAAAAATTATTGGTAGGTATTTTCAAGAACTGTTAGAACACTTGGATAAACATAGCATTAGAAATGCAGAAATCTCAAACAATGAGATACTGAAGTGGTTATTAACTTTGGGAAAAGAATTAAAAGACTAACAATAATATACTACTTTGCTGGGGCGCCTGGGTGGCTCAGTTGGTTGAGCATCTGACTCTTGATTTTGGCTCAGGTTCATGAGTTTGAGCCCCAAGTCTGGCTCTGTGCTGACAGAACAGAGCCTGCTTGGGATTCTCTCTCCCTTTCTTTCTGCTCCTCCCCCCTTAGAATAAATTTAAAATATACTACTTTGCTTAGCAGTGACCAGTAATTACATAGTCATATAAACTTGGCTAGTCATTTAAACAAGAATTGTGATAGATTGAGGGAAGTGAAGGATGTGGTGTTGTGTGGGGAAAGTATAAGAAATCTCCATTCTTGGGGCGTCCGGGTGTCTCAGTTGGTAAAGCTTCCGACTCTTGATCTTGGCTCAGGTCACGATCTCATGGTTCGTGAGTTCGAACCCTGCATTGGGCTCTGCGCTAACAACTCGGAGCCTACTTGGGATTCTCTCTCTCTCTCTCTCTCTCTCTGCCCCTATCCCGCTTGCGCTCTTTCTCTCTTTCGAAATAAATAAACATCAAAAAAAAAAAAAGCTAAATTCTTAATTATTGTAGAAGAAAGTCAACAGATAGCATCTACAATTGTTAAATACATAGCTGTTTAGGCATACCATTTAGATAATATATAAGCCAGAAGAGACACTTAGGACCGTGGAACAGTGTTGCTTCTTGCGAGGATGATGTGGAATGGTGGAGCTGGTTGCTATCAGCCGTGCCTCAGGACTGTTTTAACTATGTGTATGTATTACAATGAGAACAAATTGTTCTTTAATTCCCGAGAGGTCAGGAACCGCAAGGGGATCACCCCCTGGGAACAGGGGCAGACTGCAAACCAAAACTTCACCGCTGGTTATCTGAGCTGAGTTTCTGCATGGGTGAAGTACGTGGCAGAGAGGACAGGGCCTTGAGCCTTCTAGATGCCAACCTCTGATGAGGTGAATTATGCGTGCAGGTGGCTTTCAACTGGCCAGCTAATTTCTGCAATATAGGAAATGACTGTAATTTCTGTTTCTGCATCTGGCCTCAAAAAGAGAAAGTGGCCCCAATTGCCTATTGAATTTATGGAGATGAGGTCTCAAGTATCTTAGGATAATTGTTGGATGAAGGGACAGGCTTTGCCAGAAAAGCAATTTTAGTACTTCTCCCTCTCGTAAGGTACTTTGCAACAATTTTTCTATTTAAATTTTTTTTTAAGTACTGTATCTTAAAAATCTCCTTTCTCGCCTGTAACTGGCTTCTCTTTGTCAGTGCATTTTCGCGTTAATTTTAGTTTACAGTTTCACGAAAACAGGGTTCTGTGAGGCAAGCTTCGTTTCCCACGTGCCCTGCTTTATGTTATGCGTTCATCTTTCTACCTGTGTCCCACGTCCATCACCCGTTCCTGATCATTTGTTTCTGTGCCTGTTTTTGCCTTCCTCATCTCTCTCTTTCATCACCTCTCTAAACCCCATCCCCCCCTTTTTTTTTTGTGGTGCTTGTTTTCCTCCACACTCCCACGTTTTCCTCTCCATTGTCCATTCATTTCAGAAGTATTCATCGAGCAGCTATAATATGCATTAAAACATGACACTCCCTTAGACACAGGCTCTTAACAGTCTAATTGAGGTGACATACAAATGATGAATAGAAATAGTAATTAACTGTACTTAATGATGTAATGACAAAATTATTTCTATACATGATGAATGCTACGGGATTAAAAAATAAAGGTAAGACGTGCTCGTTGTAGGAAATTTGCAAAGTATAGAAAGTATAAAAAATGAAAATTGAGTTGGGCTGGCTTAACCTCTCTGAGCCCCACTTTCTTCACCCGTTAAATGGGGACAATAATATTACTTCCCTACCTCAGAGGGTTAATAGGCTTACCGCACAGCCTAGTCAATTGAAATGGTAGTAGTTGGGCTTGTCATATCCACCACTGTCAGCTCCTTCGTATGTGGCATTTAAATCTTTTGTTTCTGACATCTGACTCTTCATTGTGGTTTAACAGGTTTTTCTCCATGTTTCCGTTTTTTCCTAGATTATGCTTTATTTGCTAAGCTGCTTTTTTAAAGTTTTTTAAATGTTTATTTTAGAGAGGGACAGAGCACAAGCAGGGGAGGGGTGGAGAGAGAGGGAGACCCAGAATCCGAAGCAGGCTCCAGGCTCCGAGCTGTCAGCACAGAGCCCGATGCGGGGCTCGAACCCACGAACCGCGAGATCGTGACCTGAGCCGGAGT
Source organism: Acinonyx jubatus (assembly GCF_027475565.1). Classification (NCBI taxonomy): domain Eukaryota; kingdom Metazoa; phylum Chordata; class Mammalia; order Carnivora; family Felidae; genus Acinonyx; species Acinonyx jubatus. The sequence continues at coordinate 112,132,123 of NC_069389.1, forward strand.
CGGACGCTTCACTGACTGAGCCACCCAGGCGCCCCGCTTTATTTGCTGAGGTTATTAATATTATTTCTTCTCCTTTGTTTATCTAATTTCTCCTTTTTCTTTCTGCCTGTATTTATTCTTTCTTCCCCATTATTTGTCACATAGGCAAGAAATACTTCCTAAGCTGCTACAAAGTACAGGTGCTTTGTTAAATCCCCGGGAGATTGGAAATAGGAGGTGAAGAAATTCGTTGTTTTTTGGTGAACTTGTTTGCACAGGGAACCAGACCTGACATGAGAAACAAGAGACCTGGGCTCTGGTCTCTAGCTTTGTCACCTCTACCTAGGTGACCGCTGCAGGCCTCACTTCCTCACTTGTACAAATGGGTTCCTGAATGCCAGCCCCACGTATGTCATTCGGCTGTGGGTCGTGAGTGGCGCTGAGCTTTGTAAACTGGACACATGGGAAACGTTGCAAGTACTCAGGTTTTTTTTTTTTAAATGTTTTATTTATTTTTGAGACAGAGAGAGACAGAGCATGAACGGGGGAGGGTCAGAGAGAGAGGGAGACACAGAATCCGAAGCAGGCTCCAGGCTCTGAGCTGTCAGCGCGGAGCCCGTCGCGGGCCTCGAACTCATGAACTGCAAGATCATGACCTGAGCTGAAGTTGGATGCTTAACCGACTGAACCCCCCAGATGCCCCACAAGTACTCAGGTTTATGAAGAAATTGGTTGCTGCCTTCTTTATTGAGCGGGCAAGGCAGCTTGTCTTTATTTCTTTTTAAAACATTTCTTGAAGGAGCTCATTTTAATTAGTCTTCTTGCCTTCACTCACTTTGTCAAGAATAGTTGAATCTCTGGGCAGAATTACCCTCAAGGCTGACTGGTTTAATATACTAAAGCAGCTAAACATTTGATGTTATGAATACTGTGATTATAGAAATGAGTGTGCTGCCCTCTGCATAGAGTAGCTGGAACCCCCCACTTGCTTGTCTTCCGTAGATGATTGCAATTCACTAGCCCTTGGCCTGGATTGAGGAAGTGATGTGTTACGCATTTAGATCGGAGATTCATTTTCAGAGACGTTTTAAAAGCAGAAAGACCAAGTGAAGTCAACACCAGCCTCGACTTGGCCAGATTTGAAAATAAACTTTTTCCTCAGGATTTGAGAACATCAAACAAGATTCCCTCATTCTTTTTGTCATCATAAAAATGGAGCATGATCATATGCCTTAGATTTGGCTTTAAAATCCACAGAAGAATAAAATATTGGGAGGCTATATCAAAAAAAGCAAGGCAGAGTTGATGTTCATTAAAGTCGGGTAACTGATCAGGGGGGTCCATTCTACTATTCTAGTGCTGTGTATGTTTGAAAATTGACATAATGAACAATAAAAACAAAGCAAATTGAAACAGAGGCCATATTCGTTGTTTGTTACAACTGGTTTCCATAGGCATTTTCATGGCCCAAGGATTTTGATAGCTTAATTGGAAAACCTATAAAGTCATGTAGAATTTTGAACTTTCCCAACCATTTCAAATTTGCTTTTATTTTATACAGAAGACTCCATGAGTGCTATAATTGTTTTTTGTTGTTGTTATGTAGACAAGGAAACTTTGTGTCAGGTGACTTGCCCAAGGTCACAAAACTTCCTAGACCAGAAGATGGACTAGAAGCCAGGCTTCCTGACTGCCATGCTGGAGCTCACTTTACATGAATGTTGGAGGTGCATAGTAGTTCCCAATCCAGTTTTTAAAAACTTTTTATTAGTTATTTTTAATGTTTATTTTTGAGAGACAGAAACAGAGTGTGAGCGGGGAAGGGGCAGAGAGAGAGGGAGACCCAGAATCCGAAGCAGGCTCCGGGCTCTGAGCTGTCAGCACAGAGCCCGACGTGGGGCTTGAACCCACAAACCGCGAGATCATGACCTGAGCCGAAGTCGGACGCTCGACAGACTGAGCCACCCAGGCGCCCCTTTCCCAATTAAGTATGAATAAGCCTCCTATAATTGCTGGAATTATTTGTTCATGTGACACCAGCATATTTTTGTATAGAATTTCAACTTCATAAGGGCCTGATGATGGACGAGGGGATGAGAAGTTGCCATTTACCAACCAGGCACTGTTTTAGGTGTTTATCATTCATTCAGTTACCCCCCAGTCCTTAGGTTTGAGTTCTGCCTCCTCCAACTCAGTAGCTGTGGGGTCTTGTACAATATCCGCCCCCCCCAAGGGTCTTGTACAATTTACATGACATCTCCAGACCTCAATTTCTTTATCTGTGAAAAGGGGGTGATAATACCTTCCTAACTGAGGTTTGAGGAGAGTTAATGAGATAATATATGTAAAGTGCTTAATACAGTGTCTGGAATAAGCCAAAATTATTAAATAGATTATTTCTTTAAAAAGGCAGGGAGGAGGATGGCTATTAAGACTCAGGAGAGAAGCTAAATCGTTCAGACAACTGTCAACTCTCTGGCATAGCTGCCTCCAAAGCCTCTGCCTACATGAACTCTGCAGTTTGTCTTACTCACCTTGTTTGAAGAACATGGGCATGATCATGGTAATGATCTGCTCAAAGCTCTTTTCCTTAATTTAAAAAGAAAATTTAAAATTTATTTTTGAGACAGAGAGAGACAGCATGAGTGGGGAAGGGGCAGAGAGAGAGGGAGCCACAGAATCCAAAGCAGGCTTCAGGCTCCGGGCTGTCAGCACAGAGCCCGACGTGGGGCTCGAACCCACGAACTGTGAGATCACGACCTGAGCCAAAGTTGGGCGCTCAACCCACCGAGTCACCCAGGCACCCCTCAAAACTCTCTTTTAGAAGTGTTTTTGAGAGAGAGAGAGAGAGAGAGAGAGAGAGAGAGCGCGTGAGCATGAGCAGGGGAGGGGCAGAGAGAGAGGGAGACACAGAATCCAAAACAGGCTCCAGGTTCTGAGCTGTCGGCACAGAGCCCGACGAGGGGCTCGAACTCACGAGTTGTGACATTTTGACCTGAGCCAAAATCCGGTTTTTAACTGACCGAGCCACCCAGGTGCCCCTATCTGCTCAAAACTCTTAAGTGACTCCCTTCAGTCTGTCGACACTCCAGGATCTTTGTCAGCCAAAAGCAAACCATTCCAGTGTTTACTGCCAAATTTGAACCTCTGTGACTCTCTGTAGAGCATTAGGACAATGCTGTATGAAATAGATGCTGGTGATAATTTAACAACTCAGTAAAGTAGGGAAGAGCAATTCAATAAATGTGAGATTTAAAAATACATTTTCATATCTCATATTTCACATCAAAATTAATTCCAGGTGAATAACAAACTGGAAACCATAAAAATGTGGATCAAAAGTCAAAACCATAAAAATGTGAATATTTATCACATTTCTTTCGAGAGCACGTGTGATTGTAGCAAAATCATGAAAGAAACTCCTAAAATATCTGACAATCTAAAGTGAAAAGCTTCCGGGGCACCTGGGTGGCTCAGTCGGTGAAACGTTTGACTTCAGCTCAGGTCATGATCTCGCGGTTTGTGAGTTCGAGCCCCGCGTCGGTCTCTGTGCTGACAGCTTGGAGCCTGGAGCCTGCTTCAGATTCTGTGTCTCCTTCTCTCTCTGCCCCTCCCCCACTTGTGCTCTGTCTCTCTCTATCAAAAATACATAAAATATTAAAAAAAATTTTTAAATGAAAAGCTTCATGTCAAGTATAATAAAAGAACGAGCTTGGAAAAATATTTGTCATAAATATGAGAGAAAAATAATGTCTTTAATATCTAAAGAGCACATACCAAATAATAAGAAAATACAAAGGCTCTCAATGGGAAAATGACATTAATGAACAAGTCACAAAAGAGGAAATGTGAATGGCTAATAAACATATGAATAAATGTTCACCTGCACTAGTAATCAAAAATGCTAATGGAACAACAAGAGACCAATTTTCACCTATTAATTAGCAAAGATGAGAAAAGACAATACTCTGTTAGGGAGGGCGCCATAAGAAGGCCATTCATACGCTGATAATGGGAGGGGAAACTGATGCCGTCCTTTTGGAAAGCAATTTGGCAATATGTTTCAGGAACTAAAATATAGTTCTCCACTGTTACTAGCGATCACTCCCCCGGAAGTAAGCCGAGGTCTGGACCAAATTTATGCCAAGAGATGCTCATTTATAATAACCAAATTGTCAATCAACCTAAATGTCCAACAATGGCCATGTGGGTAAATACACTATTGTATAATCTTAACACAGAGCATTACAGAGCTGTTAAAAGTTGTGCCTATGGTGACCCATTAAATGACACGGAAACTGTTATATAATGTTTAGAACTATAAAGATTATATATCACTGTACATATATGTTCTCATCTGTGTGAAAAGAGATACAGATGCATAGAAACAGAAGGAAAAGCTGTTAATGTGGTAGGTATTTCAGAGAGGCAAGATTATACTTATATTATGCGTGGCAAATGTTCTGTGTCACAGAATTTTTACAGGAGCCATGTATGTTTTCGTTACTTAAAAAGATGTTACAGACGATGAATAAGCCTGTTATCAGTATTTAACTACTATTAATATTAGTGTTTTCATGTCCAGCAGATGGAGCTGTATCCCTTAACATTCAGCTCAAATTCTGGGAATATTAAAAACTACAGCCACATTTTCATGTTTTGTGTTGTCAGAAGAAAATCTCTTCTCTCCTCCTAAAGGTTTTGTAAAGCATATGTTCTTAAAAAAAAAAAGGATCTCGTTTAAAATTTGTTTTGAGAATTTCGTGAAACCCCTCTGAGATAATTGGAGACACCCTGGGGTGTCACAAAGAGCAGGACTATGTAATGGATTTGGGGAACTAGGGAGCTTGAGAGATTAGCCGATTGTGTAGGGCCACACAGGGAGTCGGGGCAAAGCCAGGAAAAACAAGCCGAGGGTCCTGTTCACTGGGCTTCATTTGCTGAGTAAAGGCATGGTAGGGAATTGTATTCTGATGAGTAAGTGCACAGGCTTAGCATTTCAGCAGAATTTCAGAATTGATGTTTTCATTGGTCCTTACCACACATTTAGGGCGGTGATGGGAAACCCCGGCTCTGGAGTCGGAAAGACCTGGATTCCAAACCTAATTCCACAACTTCCCAGCTGTGTGACTCTGGGCAAGTCACTTCACCCTTCTGTGCCTCACTTTTCCCGTTTGTAAAACAGGGAGAGTTGAAGAAGAAACCCTACTCCTGGGGTTGTTCTGAGAGTCAGATGAGATAATGCACGTCAAAGTGCTCGGCATAGCCCCTGGCACATGGTAAGTGCAAAGTAAACGTTAGCCGCAATTAACATCCATTCATTTATTCAGCTCACATTTTGGAATACTAACTGTGTGTCAGGCAGCGGGCCCTGCTGCCCTCCCCTCCAGGAGTTCAGGGACGGGATGCTATGTGGAAGCAGTGGTGAGAGAGCTTGGAATCAGGATTTCTGGGTCTCTGTCTGCCCTTACTTTATTTTAAACCTCACATGAATTACTGAATCTGTTTTCCTCTCGGTAAAACAAGGGGTTTTGGATGACGTGGTGTCTTTGAGATCTTCCCGCTCTGAAACATTCTATGACTGTGTTTCAAAGAACATTACTGAATGAGATCAAATCAAAGTTATTATCTTTCAAATATATTCACATTATGCAGTCTCTTCCCCGGAGGTGCAAAATTCTCATCATTAGGTAAAGGTCCAAGGGCAAACACAGTGATTACAGCAGAGGCTGGATGAGACACCCATCTTTGAGAGGTTGGAGTAGACAAAAATTGGGCTTCAAAAAATAAATGGAAATAGTACTGTGCAAAATATTATATTTATGGTTAGTTTTGTTACTGAAGAACACAGATGGTTCACTTCCATGTTCACAAACTTCGCAGGCCATGAAGATGCCTTTGGTATCTTCAAATTACAACAAAATGGTATTCCATTATTACAGTGTGTGAGTGCGTGTGTGTGTGTGTGTGTGTGTGTGTGTGCACGCACGTGGACATGCCTGTGTGTATATGAGCATGTCTGTGCTTGAGGATAGATTTGCTTTTGCTTTCTTGATTTTATTCACCTAAATCAGTGATCGGCAAACTTTTTCCGTAACGGACCGGATGGCAAATATTTTAGGCTTTGTGGGCTTACATACGGCCTCAGCTGCTGCTGCTGCTTTTTCTTCTCTTCCTCCTCTGCCTCCTCCTCCTTTTTCTTCTCCCAACCATGTAATCACAAAAACCATTCTTAAATTCCAGGGTGTGCAAAAATAGACTGAGGATTAGATATGGCCTGCCGGACATTGTTTGTTGACCCTTATCATAAAGTTTTAGCCTCCTGTGTCCACTGGTTTGGTCTCATCGAATCTTCCATTTCTGCCCCGTCCCACCTCACGCAGAGCCCAGGTTGGTTCTCATCCTAGCTCCCACTTGTTCTTGATTCTGTACCCTCCCGCCTTCCCATCTCATTTCCTTCCCTCTGGTTATAATGACGCTCTGGCGACCAGTGCAGCTGCAGCAGAAAGCATTACTCCCGAGCCAAAATGGTGGTGATCTAGTCCAGTGGATTGACTGCCTCATGGACAGGGACTCGTCAACACACTTGTCCCATGAAACAGTTTGACAGGTTTCCTGGGCCCCAGCTCCCTAACCATGGCTATGGCACGAACTTCGTTTCCACCTAGAACCAAGCTTTTTATTAGTCTGCAGATCCTTACCGAGCATCACTTGTGTGCTCGGCATTGTGCTATAGGCCGGACGCGACAAAGAACAGCATGGCTGTGGTTGTGACACTCAAAGAGCTTCCGCAACATAATGAGGATGATCGACGTGGAAGCGTTTCCATGTAATAATGCCAGGATTGTTGTGTAATATCGCAAGAAGTACAGGGTGTCATGGGAGCACAGAGGACCCCCGGCCCATACGTGGAGGTCGCGGGAGGCAGCACCCGGAAGAAGTGACACTGAACTCTTGCTTCTAAGTAGGAAAGATCTGTGGAGCTGACCAGAGCAGCGGGCACTCTAATCTCCTTAGCAAATGGCTCTTGAGCTTTGCTTAGACCTTTGCTAAGAGTAATCCCGCCCAATCTAGCCTTACTCCTTTGGACTGGGCACTGGTTTCAGTCGTACTTCCAGCGTTCTGTTCCCCAGAAACACGGTATTAACAGCCCCCTGGCCGTGTCCTCACATCTAGAACACTGAGCCTACCCCCTTGCGGAAGGGCCACCTCTTTCAGGTAAAGTGTTGCTGCCAGAGAGACTAAACAGCCACACTGGCAACAACAGTGACGACCAACTTCGTCGGCTTTCGATGATTAATATGGACACCAGCAATCACTCTTTCCGGATCTTACACATTTGCCTTTCTCAGTGTGCTAGGTTGGTTAATAAAGGAGGAAAGAGTAGCGCCTCCCAGTTTAAGTGGGTATTTTCTACACGCAACATTTTAACTTCAAATTCCGAGTCCCCAAGAAAATCGGTCAGAAAGGGTCCTCTAACTCTTCATTAACTACAAAATGAATGAAAGGCTCTCCTCCTTTTGTGCCCCCTCGTGCAGGGGCTTCTTGGGAGGTATGTCAGCCCATTCATATGTTAATTCTGTAGAGCCCTCAATCTTTTCACGGAGGCCCTGTACAATGAGAGGGGGGTCTGCATATTTCAAAAGAGCAGCATATGCTCCTTAAGGTGAACGTGCAATATAACACTGCGGGGGGAAATACAGCGCATTATTCTTCGCCCCTTTGCTGAGAGTTTACAAGCAACATTTGGAAATGGATGGCATTTCTCTATGTAGAGACTGAATTTGACAATTAACGACGATTTTGTTTCTCTTTACGGAGAGATTCAGCTCTTCGAGACTACTTTCCTTCCTTTTACGTAAAGGAAAGAAATAACAGAAATGAACATTTCACTTCCTGGAAAAGCCCCCAGAAGGGCCTTCCTCCGAAGCTGTTTCACTGTTCTTTTCAAAATGAATTCTCCTCAGAAGAAGTTCTGAGCTGGCAGAGAAGTGGACAACGTATACAACTTAATATTTGAAATCCCTCTCGTTCTTTTTTTCCATTATTAAGCCTCATGCGTCCTATCGCAGGAATGCTTAATGTTTACGTTATAATTTCAGATGTGCAAATGATTCATTAGGTGAGCATTTGATAATCATATTTCAAAAAAACTTCTGATAGACATTAATTACTTCTTCTAGAATTATATTCTAGTGCTCAGTAATGACAAACACTGTGTATTAATTTCACATGTATTAGAAATAATGATTAAAGTAAAACCTATTTGATGTAAGGACCATTAGTTCAGAGCTGTTGAACGATGCTTCGTGGCTTAAGATGAATAATAATGGCCCATTTTTCATCAGACAGATGTTCCATCTTGTTGTAAAAAGAAGTTACGTCATTGAAATAGAAAATGTAAACGAATTAGAATATACCATATTGCTAAGCTTGATGAGCCAAATTGAACAATTAATGTCTGAAAAGCATTAGCATTCGCAATGTGCTGCAAGCTGTTTTCATCATGTTTTTGATGGGATCGATTTTTTAATGTCTATTTTTGAGAGAGAGAGAGAGAGCGCGCGAGTGCAAGTGGGGGAGGGGCAGAGAGCGAGGGAGACACAGAATCCCAAGCAGGCTCCAGGCTCTGAGCTGTCAGCACAGAGCCCGATGTGGGGCTCCAACTGACAAACCACGAGATCGTGACCTGAGCTGGAGTCGGGCACTTAACCGACTGAGCTACCCAGGTGCCCCTTGATGGGATCAGTTTTGAAGAATGTTTTACATAGATACATTTTACAATTTGAGTAGAAATCCATAATAACATGGCTCAGGTTTACATGGACTGTGAAATGGGACAGTGTCAAACCATAGTTTTGTAAAAATATTTTTTTATGTTTATTTATTTTTGGGAGAAAGAGAGAGAGAGTGCAAGTAGGGTAGGGGCAGAGAGAGAGGGAGAGAGAAAGAATCCCAGCAGGCTCCACGCCATCAGTGCAGAGCCTGATACGGGGCTCCAACTCACGCACCACGAGATCACGAACTGAGCTAAAATCAAGAGTCGGCCGCTTAACCGGCTAAGCCATCCAGGCACCCCCAAAATAATTTTTCTTAATTTGAAAAGCAACTGTCAACCGTGGTTGTGTCCTGAGTGGGTTTTTAGGTGGCTGGGGGACAGGAGTATGAAGGAGACTGTTTATATTAGACTTACTTCTCACTTTTTGTTTTTTTTTTACCTTTGTCGGGTGTACCATATGCACGTTACCCATTTTTAAATAATTTTATTATAAATAACAATAACTCCTAACCATATGTATATATTTTTTATTTAAGTTTATTTATTTATGAGAGGTAGAGACAGCACGAGTGGGGGAGGGGCAGGGAGAGAGAGGGAGACACAGAATCCGAAGGAGGCTCCAGGCTCTGAGCTGTCAGCCCAGAGCCCGACGCGGGGCTCGAACTCACAAACGGTGAGATCCTGACCTGAGCTGAAGTCGGACGCTTCACCGGCTGAGCCAGCCAGGCGCCCCAACTCACAACCATATAGTAAAGTGGAGAGGTAGTGATAGAAGCTACCAGCACAGGCTTTAGAGTCAGACACACAGACACACAGACACCCTACACTCTGTACACAAAGGGTTCATTTTCCAGTTCTGCCTCTTTGTAGTTATGAGGCCCCGAGCGGATTCCTTCCCTTTTCTAAACTAAGAGAACCTGCCTCATGGGCTCGATATGAGGTTATAGTAATAGCCTGCCATATGGGAAAAGTGTTCCATGAATGCTGCCTAGCATTATTATTTTACATCACACTAAGACACACTTATGTAATATAACCGTCCCCTAACATCTATTCTTCTTCGTCTCAGTACCAGCGGTAGAATCTTGGCTTCTTGGTGGTAAAATTTCAGAAAGCCCTATGGCTTTTTTAGTTAGACCCACTACTGTCATCCTCCTAATTCTTCTCTCACTTGTGTGAAAACTTCACTTCTAATGAGTCGCGATGCTTGGAATTACAACCGAGATCCCCTGACTCCCGCTCCAGTGTTCTTTAGAGATCCTTTTAAACGGAAATCTCTTTTGGGCCATGTTGGCTGTCTTGGATACTGTTGAACGCCCTGACCTTGTCAAGAAGGCTAACTGTGGTTGAGGACTTCATCTTGACTACAAAGGGAGATATTCCGAGAGCGCTTCCAAGGCAGAACCTAGTGCATCCTGGTCAAAATTCCTGCATTGTGGTCACCGCAGCATGGTCCATCGTACTGAGGACGAGAGACCGGGTGAGGGCAATTCTCTACGTGTTTTCTCGGTGTGCTTTCCCTCAGTGATTCCCTCAGTAATTCTCAGCATGGCATCTAAGCACAAAACAAGTGTCCTTGGTATTCCCTTCGGTTTTTCACTGTCAAAATGTACACCAAGGAGTTTGAATTTTCCAGTATTTTCAACATCCGCTGAGAACAAATGCACTTCACCCTGGTCGTTTTGTCACCTTGACATTTATCAATGATCACTTATCAGTACACTTATCAATACAGAGAGTGGGCTGTGGACATCTACAACTTCTGAAACAGATATCAGTGTCCTGGTCAGGGAAGTCTTTGCCAAGGTCAAGTGTAAGGTAGTCACCCGCATTGTTCTTCCTCCCGGACCTGCTGTGTGGTGGGCCAGCTGGGCGAGCTCGGCTTGGGGCCCGCAAATAAGGGAGCACGTGCCTTTCAGGGTAGCTACCACTGGGACGGGTCTTGGGTTGGGCCAGGAGGCGGCAGCTGAGAGCAGGCCTGTCAGTGAGCCTGGCAAAACCCAGGGGTGGGGCGAGTAGGGTTCAGACCTCTGAGCGGAAGGGTGTGGGATGGTCACGCCAAATGGGGAGAAGAGACGTTGAGAGAGCAACAGGCCTGTTGTCAGCTCAGGGGGTGGAGCCTTCCTGAGGGCAGATTCATCAACTGTAGAGTCGGAACCCACCCAGTTTAATGGAGTGCCTGTGAGCTTGACTGGAACCAAACAAACCTTGGCATTTGAAGCGAGCTTCCAGGTTGGGTAGGTTAACCTCTCAGAGCCTCGGTTTCCTCCTGTAGAAAGGGGAATAATAATAGTACTTACCTCATGGCATTGTTGTAAAACAATTCTGGCATAAACTGGACAATTAAAAGCTATATAATAATAACAATAACTACCCGCTGCTGTCCCGAAGGTAACCTTTGACAAAACGAGGCTTTGAGGAGCCTCTAGCTAGAACCTTCTGAACAGGAAGGCCAGTGGTCTTCCCTGCTGCGCCTTGGAAACTCACATTTGAGCAATAGAATCATATTGCTAAGTTGCCTCTCTTCCCGATGTTTTTCAGATCATTTAAAGTCTAAAGTTGCCCTCCTGTCACCATAAAACATGCAAATATTCATATAGTTCCGGATATCTGTGTCCAAACGCTGTCCCCCAGACTGTCATTTACACCTAGACTTGGCAAAAGAGCTCTTCCTTTGAGCCTCGGATCAGAATTCCTTGTCTGGGATATAGGCTCCACCTTCTGGGGAAGGTGATCAGCCGGGGGGGGGGGCGGTGGGCTCTGAGAGATCTAGGGTGGGGAAATATTTTGGAGGAACCCTTCAGACCAGATCACAGCAGGGGTGTCCCTGACTTTGCAGACACACTCATGGAAATGATTTTCTTCCAGTGCAGCACCCCCCAGCTCCTTTCGGAGTGCAAACGCTCCAGAATTACATAATGCGATTATACACACCATATAATGCAGTGATATACACCAGAGTTAAGGCCTCGGACACGATGGTAAAGGGAGAGGGTTATAGACAGTAGGAAGGGACGAAAGAGGAAAGCTGGGATCACCGAAGTGAACCTGGCTGAACCACCAGCTCTCCTCAAGGGCTGGCCCAAATCTACAACTCTGTGTGTGTGTGTGTGTGTGTGTGTGTGTGTATGTGTGTGTGTGTGTGTGTGTTCAGTGACTCTCTTCTCAATGTTTCCAAGTTTAAAAAAGTCAAGATAGGTTACCCCTGCTTGATGAAGATGTTAAAGGAGAACCTTGATAGAAGAATAAAGAGAGTGGCCAGCCTGAAATTAGAGTAGCCTTGAGGAAAAGTTCTAAAGAGGACCAAGTGGGATTTTGAATGGGAGGGGCTTCCTGAGCACAACTTCTTATGGATGCCTGAGAACTGTGTTTGAGGAACTGTTAGAAGTTTTCTCCCTGCAAGCTTATCAATACAAAGTTCTGGGATATTTTTAGGAGTTGGGTATCTGTAGAAATGAGACATGGGTGGACTCCTGCTAGAAAGTTCTAGCACTTTCTTTCCAGGAAAATAATTCTTGGGGATGCTAGTTCAACTGCAATTTATTTCTGGAAGTGTAGTAGTTATCAGATTGGCAATTAGGGCGTCGCATTTGCTTCATGATAATAAATACATGATAATTTACTTCACTAAGCCCTGTATGATGTGATAGTCAGAAAAGCTCCTTTAAATACTTTAAATTGTCTAGACACTTATTACCCCTAAAATGTGCTCTACTAGATAGATATGGACAGGGAGAGAGAATATAGTATCATATTTAAAAATTCACTATGGGCCAATAGCTTATAGGACTTTTTTTTTTTTTTAACTTATAGGCCTTTCAATAAGTGTTTTCACCTGTCATCTCCTGTGTGTAGCTGTGATACTCTGTCCAGGCCTCTATCATTCATTGTATGCAAGTGATTGTTTGCACGCACAACTCCCCCAACTGCTGAGATCCTTGAGGGCAGAAGCTGGGTTTCTTTCATCTTCTTGTCCATTGTGGGCAAGTGCTGGGCCTGGCATATAGCAGCCACTCATAAAATGTTAACTGAAAGCATACATAAACATGTCTTTATCTTTAGGATGAAAATCAACTGTCGGTGTTAAGAGCAAAATTGCCTATCATGTCTCATTTCAGGCAGGCCGTTAGAACTTTTTTTTTCTGAGATTGATCAGATGTCACTAAGACTACAAACTTTTCCCCGTATCGAATCAGTTTCAACTCTAGTCTCTTATACATCTGACTGTACTTATGCCATCTGACTGTAACCAAAGAGCTTCATCTGTGGAGTTGCCTGTCAAAGGGCAGCCAGACGTCTGTCACCAACGCTTAAACAGAATTTGTCGAGCGCTTACTGTGCACCCAGTATTTTGCTGGACGTCGCAGCCAGAGAGACAGAAGTCAAGGAGACGGGCCTAACAACCCAAAACATGTAGAGGGAGACACACAACAAGGGGCTGCCTGCAGCTGCTGAATTGTTGAGGTGCAGGTTCCAAGCGCTGCGGAGGTCAGAGGGAGGAGGGGACTGATGACAGAGGAGCCTTCTGGGAAGGCTTCCTGAAGGAGATGGACTTGGGGGTTAGAAGCTCAGAGATGAGGAGAATCTGACAAGGTAAAGGGCAAAGGAGGTTGTTCCAAGGAGGGAGCTCAGCGTAAGCAAAGACCGGGAAGCGGGAATGAGCTGTGCGTGCTTTGAGCAGAACAAAGTAGTTGCCCGACAGCAGAGCACCTCTTAGTGGTTCCGAGTCAAGGCCTGCTGAGGCGGAAGGCAGGATACGTGAGCGGCGAACACCCTGGCTGAGTCATGGCGGGCTTCTCCGTCTTCTCACCCCTAGTTTCTGTTGTACCTTCGCACCGGCTGCGTTCAGTGGTTGTCGTGACGTTCTTCACTGGGACACGTTTCCTTGCCACAACTGGCTGCTTCTCCCAGCCAGTTGCCACCCCAGATGTCGTGGTGAGCTTGTTGGATATCGAAGGAGATGGGACTGGCCAGAGCTGGAGTTTGGAGAGGTGGCAAGAGCCAGGTTATAGAGTTCAAAACACTGTCAGCAGAATTCAGAGGCTGAGACGCATTTTTTAAATGAAGCTTTCCACCTTCCCAGAGTGCTCTCCTGTCATTTGTCTCCTTTGATTCTCAGAAGAACCCTATTGTGTCATCAAGGAGGATATTTTTATTTCTATTTTCACAGATGGGGGAGCTGATCTCTTAGCGTCTAGGTCTATTGCCCCTTATGGGCCCACAGGTAAGTTGAAAGAGGCCAACATGTAAACATATAATTTTAGTCAGCACTGTCATTATTCAGAACCTCAAAGAAGTGGGATCCCTGAGCTTTGGTATTTGGGGGCCTGGGATGCGCATAGGAGGAGCAACTTTTGCCTTGAACTGCCGTATGTCGTGCTAGGACAGCCAAGCTGAGGGACAACATCCTGGGGAGATGCCCACTCAAGGCCAATCATCCAAATGAGGCATCAGTTCACACGGGCTGGGCAGAAAGGGAGAAGCGGGATGTGAGCCAACGGGATCAAAACAAGTAAACCAAATAAGAAATGGAGGGTTTAAACAGGAGGATGGGAGGCAGAACATGGCGATATTCTCTAAGCTGTTGAGGGCAACTGCAACAGCCATTTAAATGATTCTCGTTGGGTGCCTGGGTAGCTCAGTCGGTTAGGTGTCTGACTATTGGTTTTGCCTCAGGTCATGATCTCACGGTTCGGGAGTTTGAGCCCTGCGTAGGGCTCTGTGCTGGCGGCACGGAGCCTGCCTGGGATCCTCTCTCTCCCTCTCTTGCTGCCCTCCCTTGCTCGCACGCTCTCTCTCCCAAATTAAATAAATAAACTTAAAAAAAAGAAATGATTCTTGTGGTCTTGGTTGTTTGTGGTGAAGGGTCACTAAAAATGAAAAATTCTGGGGGTGCCTGGCTGGCTCAGTTGGTAGAGCACGCTTCTGTTGATCTCAGGGTTGTGAGTTCTAGCCCCATGTTGGATGTAGAGATTACTTAAAAATAAAATCTTTAAAAAATTAAAGATTCTGATGGAGCCTAGAGAACCAACATCCCCTTACACCCTATTTCCTGCCCTGCTGAGAGAGCTAGCTGGTGTTTTCCTACATTTGCCTGGAGAAAGGGATTGTTGTGCTCTAAAGAATATATACCTTTCCAGGAATTTGAGTTGAATGATCCAGCCTCACAGAAATTTCCAGGAAGGTCTGAGATGGTTGTGGGGGCAACCATGTTGTGCACTAAACTGACCTGAATTCCAGAAACTGAGTCATTTCCAAAGCAATCTCCCAATAAAGCTTACGCATTTGCGTAGCTATTGTGGCTGGCCTCCCATATCTATCATCCTCCATAACTATGTGAATTTCTAGGCCAAGTGGCTGGATTAATGCTACAATAACAAAAGCAACTCCATTAATCAATTTAGGCTCATGGGTGTGCCAGGGCATTTGCTGAATCCCACTTCATGCTGCAACCCAGGCGTTACTTTTAGAGTGTTTCTCATCCCTTTAGAGTGCCATGTGTAGGCCTTTGGACTAAAGTAATGACAGTCTCAGGGGCTCAAGGCAACTCCATGGATCCGCCTTGGATTCGCAGACATGAGGCAACCCTGTTAAAGGAACCATTACAATGGGTGTGTATCTAGCATCCCATACATTGTGCTAGTCTATAACACATCGTCCTTACTTCCTTTTGGTTTTTGGCCTCTCCTGGCTTGAGTTCTATGATATGACCTTCTTATGAAAAACTTAAATCCTCTATTTCATGCCACTTTTCTTGCAACTCCATTGCTGATGCCTCTGCAAATTCTACCTCATGTAATAGCCTCAAGCCAAGGGTCCCAGTTTATGGTGAAGTGTTTTCACATATGAAAGGAGCAAGAGCACTCCCCCATCTCCACTGTGATTGTGCAGTAGATCTGGGACCAAGATGGTGGACCGCTCCGAAGTGTGGCGATGATTCCTCAGTTCCTCTACCACCCCCGAAGGTAGCCTGCTGCTCCCACAGAGCCTCA
This sequence comes from Acinonyx jubatus, assembly GCF_027475565.1. Lineage (NCBI taxonomy): Eukaryota > Metazoa > Chordata > Mammalia > Carnivora > Felidae > Acinonyx > Acinonyx jubatus. Next base: position 112,147,873 of record NC_069389.1, read on the forward strand.
ACCTCTTGGACTAGCTGTGGGAGATTGACATCTTTACACAATTAGACCAAGAAGACCCTTCAAACTCATCCTTAGCAACAGGTGGTTAAAAGGGTCTCTTCTTGGAGTTAGCAAGACTTATCAGTCATAATGACCTTCTTGTTCCTCAAACATCCCAAGCCCCTTACCTTCCATGGAGCCTTTATACTTGCTATTTTCTTGATCTGAATTGCTCTTTCCTTCTATCCTCACATGGCTGGCTCATTATTATTCAGGTCTTCCTCCAAAGAGCCTCCTTTGACTGCCTTCACTAATATAGCTCTTCACACATATATCATCATCACTGTCTTTGAATTTACTCCACCTAAATTCTTTTCATAACACTTATAGATCCCTAACCTTATATACCCATTTGTTTGTTCTTTGTTCATGGCCTATTTAATAGAATCTAAGTTCTTTGAGGTCAAGAACTTTATCTGTCATGTATAGACTGATATGTCATGTATAGACAGTGGCATATAGCAGGTATTTGGTATTTCCTAAATTTACAATGATTATTTCTATTATTATTTCATTATTATTATCAGGTGAGCTGAAGGAAGGTATCAAGGAAATGAAAGTCACAATAAGATTTTCCCAGGGCACCTGAGTGGCTCAGACGGTTGCACGTCCGACTCTCGATTTTGGCTCAGGTCATGATCCCAGAGTCATGGATCGAGCCCTGTGGGGGCTCCATGCTGAGTGTGGAGCCTGCTTGAGATTCTCTCTTTCTCTCCCGCTGCCCCTCTCCCCGACTCGCTCACTCAGTCGCTCTCTCTCTCTCTCTCTCTCAAAATAATTTTTTTAAAAATTCAGTAAGATTTTCCCTGTCATCACTGACTGTTGTTCCATCCCTGAGGATCATGAGAAAGAAAAAAGCAAGTACAAAACTTTGAGCCCTGTGTCGTAGCATCAGGATGTCACATGCAGACCAAAATAGAACTCTTAAAGTTCTGTGTGCCCACCATCCTCCATGGGATTCATTGTGACTTACGGTCCCCTTAATCCTGTGAATCAGCAAATTCTACCATGCTTCAATCCTCCCCTTCACGTCCTCTGGAATTTTCATCGCCTGTTTAACAAATTCACCTCCAAACTCAACCCTGTCATAAAATAGTCACTTCATGACTTAGCCTTAAGTGAAACTTGGTTTGCCAGTGAAGACACCGTAACCCCAGCTGCTTCTTGAGTTGGTTGCAGGTCATGTTCCCATACTTCATGGAACAGCAGGGCTAGTTTGACCTTCACTGTCCACCCACTCATAAACCAAAACGAAAACAACAAATAGCAATGATCAAAACAAAACAAAACAAAACACCTCGTTCCTGCCAATCAATTTAACTTCTCTTTAACCTTCCTTCTTGCTGTCATCTGCTGGTCTCCTGGATACTTCTCTGTATTCACCAATGAATACAGAGGTCCTTTCTTCCCCTCCATCCTAAATCTTACCATACTTCGTGGCTGAACTCAACAGCCATAAGAACAACCCATCCAACACCTTGATCTTGAAGCTCCTTGACCTCCACCTCAGCCACTGACATCTCCCATCTCACCTTGGAACTTCTCAGGACCCCAAATTTGTTCCACCTCGAAGACCACAATTTCAGAATTCCTTTCTGGCTACAACTTCTTAGCTTTTCAGTTTACTCAGTTTTCCCCATTGCCTCATCCCCCTACGTTCTCCCATTTTTACTTTCCTCTCCCTCTGTCTTACATAATAGGGTCCGTTACCATAATTACTCTCGTCAATATTCTTCATGACACTACTGCCAATATACCAAACTTATTTAAGCAGGGGTGGGCCTAGGGTGAGGTAAATGAGCCTTCGCTGCTATCTCTTCCTCCCCACAACCCCCAAAATGTAAGGGGGGCACTCACTGTCAGGTGCCAATCCAACCCTTGTGTGACCCTGAGCATGAGTGCTTCCTTAAATTTTGTGCCAGGAGGGGTGGGTGTGGGAGGGAAGCTCGCTCAGCTCACCCTACTTTCTAAGGAAATTCCAGAACCTATATGAATTCAATTAAATTACCTACTTTCTTTATACCCTTCCTGGATTGGCTAAGCACTACCAGAAAAAGTCACACAACAAGGTAAATTCATTCCACTGTGAATTCATGATTATTCACCTCAAGTGGTTCTTCAAACCTAGCCTAGCAATTCACCCATTTCCCTTCTGAACAATAATATTTTAAATATTTTCCACTTTCCTCAAAGCTCTGACCCTACTGTTCACCTCCATCTCCATTCTCAAATGATGACTCCTATCTCTCTTCTCAGGGAAAATAGAAGCCATCAGACACAACTCTCTATAAATCTCCACCATCATATTTATAATCTTGGCTGCATCATTTTCCCATGTTAGGATGATGTGTTATCTTCTTGCCACGATCTGTCTTCCCCTTCTACTTTTTCTGGCATCTTCTTTTTCCCTCTATCTAAAAATCTCTCCCTCTCCATCACCTACTGCCTGCCCGTCAGCATTTAAACATGTACCTATCTTTTGCAAATATTTTTTGTTAGTCACATGTCTCTCTGCCAGACTATTGTCCCACCTCTCTGTTTAAAAAATAAAAAAAAAAACCATTTTCCACACTGTCTCATTAACACTCACCCTTCTACCAACCACAGTCTTCTCTCTGCCCACTCCAACAACCACCATCAAGAAACTGATCTCCCCAATGATCTCTTTCTTGCCAAAACTAATGGAAACTTCAAAGCTTTCACTTACTTGACTTTTCAGCAGCATTCAACATTATTGATCATGTCCTCCTCCAAATTTTCTTCCCTTGTCTTTTACAACAATGCACACCCTGGATTTTCTCATATTCCTCTGGATGTTCCTTTGTATTCTTTGTGTCAATTGTCTATTGACAGGTTGTTTCCAATCTATTTTTATTTTATTTTATTTTATTTTATTTTATTTTATTTTATTTTATTTTATTTTATTTTTTGTTTCAAGTTTTTATTTAAATTCTAGTTTATTAACACATAGGGTAATATTGGTTTCAGGAGTAGAATTTAGTGGGACACCTACGTGGTTCAGTTGGTTGAGCATCCAACTTCGGCTCAGGTCATGATCTCACGGTTCAGGAGTTCAAGCCCCACATTGGATTTGCTGCTGTCTGCACAGAGCCCTCTCTTGATCCTCCGTTCACCCCCTCGCTCTGTCCCTCCCCTGCTCGCATTCTCTCTCAAAAATAAACATTAAAAAAGGAGTAGAATTTAGTGATTTATTACTTATATACAACACCCAGTACTCATGACAAGTGTCCTCCTTAATACCATCACCCATCTAGCCTATCCCCGCCCACCTCCCTCTATCAACCTTCAGTTTGACATAGTTCTCTGTAGTTCTCTATAGTTAAGAGTCTCTTATGGTTTGCCTCCCTCTCTCTTTCTTTTTTCCCTTCTCCAATGTTCATCTATTTTGTTTCTTGAATTCCACATATGAGTGAAATCATATGGTATTTGTCTTTCTCTGACTTAATTCACTTAGCATAATACACTGTATGTAGCTCCATCCATGTCATTGCAAATGGCAAGATTTCATTCTTTTTGATGGCTGAGGAATATTCCATTGTATGTATATGCCACGTCTTCTTTATCCATCCATCGGTCAGTGGATATTTGGGCTCTTTCCATAATTTGGCTATTGTTGATAATGCTGCTATAAACATCAGGGTGCATGTACCCCCTTTGCTGCTATAAACATTGGGGTGCATGTACCCCTTCAAATCAGTATTTTTGTATCCTTTGGATAAATACCTGGTAGTGCAATTGCTGGGTCCTAGGGTAGTTCTATTTTTAACTTTTTGAGACACCTCCATACTGTTTTCCAGAATGGTTGTACCAGCTTTCAACCCACCAACAGTGTAAAAGGGGTCCCCTTTCTCCATATCCTCGCCAACACATGTTGTTTCCTGTGTTGTTAATTTTAGCCATTCTGGCAAGTGTGGGGTGATAGCTCATCGTGGCCTTGATTTGTACCAGTCTGTTTTTATATATAAATATTGCTCAGCCATTAAAAAGAAATAGTGCCATTTGTGACAACTTGGGTGAACCTTGAGGGCATTATGCTAAGTGAAATAAGCCAGACAAAGACAGAAAAAAAAGTAACTATGTGAGGTGAAAGATGTGTTAACTAACCTTATTGTGTTAATCATTTCACAATATATACATATACCAAATCATCACATTTGGATACCTTAAACTTACACAAAGTTGTATGTCAATTATTACATTTCCATAAAGCTGGAAAAATATTTTAAATTTATTTTTCTTCACATTAAAGTCTTAGAAGTACTGGTTGAGACTAGTGGTTCTTAACTTTGCCTGCATGCTAGAATATCTGAGGACCTTTTATTTATTTTTGAAAAATGTTTATTTATTCGGGGCTCCTGGGTGGCTCAGTCGATTGAATGTCTGACTTTGGCTCAGGTCATGATCTCGCAGTTTGTGGGTTCGAGCCCCGCGTCGGACTCTGTGCTGACAGCTCGGAGCTTGGAGCCTGCTTCGGATTCTGTGTCTCCCTCTCTCTCTCTCTGCCCCTATCCCATTCATGCACTGTCTCTCTCTCTCAAAAATAAATAAATGTTAAAAAAATAAAAATATAAAACATGTATTTATTTATTGAGAGAGAGAAGGTGGGAGAGCAGGCTCTGTGCTGGCACAGAGCTGGCCGCCAGCACAGAGCCCAATGTGGGGCTCGAACCCACAAACCATGAGATCATGACCTGAGCCGAAAACAAGAGGCGGACGCTTAACCGACTGAACCACCCAGGCGCCCCTGAGGAGCTTGTAAAAACTTCAGTGCCCACTTGTTGGGATGAGCACGGGGTGTTGTATATAAGTGATGAACCACGGGAATCTACCCCCAAGACCAAGAGCACACTTTACGCCCTGTACGTTAGCCAAGTTGACAATAAATTATATTAAAAAAAATTTTTCGGTGCCCAGACCGACGCAATCCAAATCTCTGGGAGTAGGAATCCAGACGTTTCTTTTTTGAAGCTCCCTCAGGTGAGTCAATGTGCAGCCAGGGTTGAAAGCCACTGGTTTTGATCCTAAGCGGTTCTCGAATTTTGGATTTCTGTCTCCATTACCACGAGTATCTCTCACCTGGACACCTGCCACGGCCTCCTGACTAGTCTTCTTACATCAGTTCGTGCCCCTCCGTTTCATTCTGCACTGAAGAGCATCCAATTTCACAGTGTAGGGTGATCCTATAGAGGAGCGAGAGTGTGTTTAAACACATGGACCCTGGTTTGCTTATAAGCTGTGTTCTGTGAGTTTGTGTAAATCTAGGGGGACCTGGGTGGCTCAGTCCATTAAGCATCTGACTTCGGCTCAGGTCGCGATGTCACAGTTTGCGGGTTCAAGCCCCGCGTCGGGCTCTGCACTGACAGCTCTGAGCCTGGAGCCTGCTTCGGATTCTGTGTCTCCCTCCCCCGTTCTTTCTCTCTTTCAAACATAAATAAGTATTTTTAAAAAACGTAAATCTTGCCATGTCATTCTATTTTTTTTTTCAGTTTATTTTGAGAGAGAGAGAGAGGAGAGAGAGAAAGCATGAGTGGAAAAGGGACAGAGAGAGAGAGAGAGGGAGAGATTCCCAAGCAGGCCCCATGCTGTCAGCATGGAGCCCAACACGGGGCTCAAACTCATGAACCATGAGATCATGATCTGAATGGAAACCAATTCTCGGATGCTTAACCGACTGAGCCACCCAGGCGCCCTATCACTCAACTTTTTAACAGCTTTACCATAACCTCCAAAATCCTTAACATTTCCCCCCAATGCTCTCCCCAGCCTCTCACACACCTCTCCAGCCTCGCCTCTGGTCCAGAACCTCCCTTCCCGTGGCCCACGTTGCCTTGTAATGCTTTGCTCAATGTCAATCTTCCATTCCTGAATTCAAGCTTCATGAGAGGAAGGGCCCAGGGATTGTACTCCAATGTAGCTGTGTGGGTCCTAGCATACGAGGCTCACTCCAGAAAACTTGTGGGATAAATGAAGGAATAAATTAATTGGTGCTAAAAGTGAAGGCAAGGCTCGGAAGGCCAGGGGATTGGGTGAAAGTAGTTTTCTAACACTGCAGATCGTGGGACTCACCTGGGAGCTTGTCAAAAACACAACTTCCAGGGGCGCCTGGCTGGCTTGGTCAGAAGAGCATGCAGCTCTTGATCTTGGGGTCTAGAGTTCAAGCCCTGTGTCAGGTGTAAGGATTACTAAAATATAAGTAAATAAATAAACTTAAAAAAATACAACTTCCCAGCCATACCTGTTCACTCCCACAAGTCTGGAGTGGATCCTGTTTGGGAAATGCTGGACAAAATGTTTCATTTGCATGTAATATATTTATCTATCTGGAAAACTGACATTCTCTATGGGGGCGACAATGAGAAGATTCTCCTTAACTTTCAGTTATGTGAGTTTTGCTCCTATGGCTCCAGTTAGAGACTCTGGTCTAGGCAGAGGATGCTTTTATTGTATGAGGGATCCAATACTCAGGCAGACATTGCAGTATTTATTATTGAAAGTTCACATGAAGTAAAAATGACTTTTCAATTCAGTCTTCAAAAGAGTCGAACCCATTTCCCTTTGGGTGTCTATAACTTTGCCACCTACCTTTGCATATTGTCTGATACTTTACAGGGTTCAGTCCTTCGTGGTCTCACAGAAGCCCCTTAGACTCCTTAAAGGTGTATTGCCCCTGTTAACAGATGAGGAAACTGAGGCTTGGAGAGTTCTAAGAAATGTATCTTACTGATGATTAATCTGATCTCTCAGAACTTGAGACTGGGATTGAATCATTTTCTCTCCCCAACATCCATCACAGGATTGTTGTTGTTGTGGATATGATCATAGTTCTTATTAGCTCTAAGCAGTGCTGCAAATGTGTGTTTCTTTACTGAAGTGATCCTGAAAATCTTGCATCAAATAGGGGTGAGTATCCTGCTTACCCTGTCCTCTTAGACACTAGGGGGATTCAGTGCTTGTCAACACTGAGCATGGATGGTTAACAAGCCAATATTGTCCCCAAAGAGAGGAGAACGTTGGTTCTTGGGTGATGAAAAAAAAATCACTTTATGTGTAAAGCATAGATATACATACATACAGTACATTAACAGATATACAGTGTATCTGTGACATCAGCATTTCATGAGGGGGCAATTAGGGGGAAAATGTCTGAAGATACTCCTGGGGATGGGAAGGCGATAATGAAAATAAAACTTGGGACGCTGACAGAGGACCGAAGGAGTTCTGTCCTTCATAAAGGCTGTAGAGAGACTCCGTTTAATTCAGCACTGTGTAATTTTGTTTGCCCCAGCACCCCTTTGAAGCATAGTTCTTGTGAAGAATATGGCTGGGGAAGCCATGGACGGCCAAAAACAATTGGCTCTGGGTTCCATATTCGCTATTCTGTAGAATCCACATTGGGCATATCGTTCCAGGCCTTGTTAAGAGGTCCAGGGCTGAGAGCTCAGGCCTGAGGCAGGTTGCCTGGGTTTGAATCCTGGCTCTGACATTTACTGGGTGGGTACCTTGGGCTTGGGCAACACATTGAGTCTCACTTTGCTTATCTGTCAAACGTGGCTCCTAATAGTAGGTGCCTCCGAGGGCTCCTGTCGCAATCCAGGGAGGTAATGTCTTTCAAGATGTTGGAGCAGCGTGTGACACTTGGTAAATGCCACCTAAGTGAACAGCACCTGGTGCAAAGTAACTGCTGCCCAAGTGTTTGTGAAACAAACAGCTCTAGGTAAGCCATCTGCCTGCTGAGCGCACATTTCATGCCTGCTATGTTGAGGACACTGACATGTGCAAGGGGCAGGAAGACATGTCAGAAGTAAGCCCTCCCCTCAGGGGTTCTGCTGTCTTTCATGTGGGCATGAAATATACCTAGAACATAAAGCAGCGTGTGTAGAGCTTATATCATGAGTGGTGCCCCGTACTCGACAGAGAGGGAGAAACATGTACAGCAGGGATTATGGAGAAAGCCTCAATTAATGAGGTGGGATTTTATTTGGGTCTTGAGGTCATCATCGACATTGTGGTAGGTGGAGATTACTAGAAATGGGGTGGCAAATTGTTAGAGGGAAGAGAATGTAAAAAGGCTGTGTGTGTGTGGGGGGGGGGAAGCCCAGTGCAAGTTTAGGGAAAAGGTGATTAATCCAAGTTGCACTAGAGCAAAAGGTTTGAGTGTGGAAGGAGGAGAAAAACCCAGGGGGTGAAGACCGGAGCCAGTAATGATTTTTGCAATAATAATTTTTCCCAGAAAGAAAGCAGACTTAGGACACCAGGGTCTGTGCCTACCTTGTTATATGCTGTATCCCCAGTGCCTAGCACAGTACTTAGCAAAGAATAGGGTCTCAGGAAGAAAATGTTAAATGAATGAATGAACGAATGAATGATGAATGAATGAGCAAATGAAACGCATGGCTTTCAAGAAAGGATCTTAAAATAAAATTTGGGCCGTGGCATCAGAAGATAGAAGCTATTGAAGGAGAGAAATCTGTAACATTAAATTTCTTTTTTTAAAAACGTTTATTTATGTAGGGGCACCTGGGTGGCTCAGTTGTTTGAGCATTCGACTTCAGCTCAACTCATGATCTCACGGTTGGTGAGTTCAAGCCCCACGTCGGGCTCTGTGCTGACAGCTCGGAGCCTGGAGCCTGCTTCGGATTCTGTGTCTCCCTCTCTCTCTCCGTGCCCCTCCCCCGCTCATGCTCTGTCTCTCTGTCTCTCAAAAAATAAATAAACATTTTTCAAAAAGTTTATTTATTTATTTTGAGAGACAGAGAGACAGCAGGGGAGGGGCAAAGAGAGAGGGAGAGAGAGAGAATTTCAAGCAGGCTCCGCATTGTCAGTGCAGAGCCTGACGTGGGGCTCGAATCAAGAGTCAATCACTTAACCGACTGAGCCACCCAGGCACCCCTGTAAGATTAAATTTCTGAGAATAGTCTAGGTCTTTGGAAAGCATTTGAAACAAACGTACCAAAAACCAAAGGAATGTGAAGCTTCTTAGCCCTGGAGCCTAAATCCAAAATGAGCTTCTTATCCCAAACCCACAGGCCAGAAAGAGAAGGGAAGGGAAGAAACAGATGTGGGCAGGTAGCTGTCTCCGTGATCAGTAGAGCTGGTGAGAAGCCCTTTTTTTTTTTTTTCAGTAAAGAAGGAAAGAAAAATAGCTTGATTTTCAATCATAGACAATGCCAATTTTTAAGGAAATGTATTTGTAGAATCAGAAGAGCTAAAGCATCAACAGGTGATAGAGCAGACCATTAACCTTGGGTTATAGCGTGTGTTGTGCTAGGGAAGTCAGTTTGTTTCAAAATTATTAACAATTGTTGAGAAGCCTTTTTGGGGCATACAGGGGAGGGAATCAATGGGGGCAACATAGGCCTTAGGAGCCATTGGTGGGTATGAGACTCCTCTACCTACATGGATGCAGCAGGAATTTGAACCCAGGAATCCAGACAAATGCAATAAAGCTTGGGGCCATATTAGAGGACTTCTGAAGGATTGATGTGCATGGGCCTAGCAGACTAGGCCAAGCCACAAGACTCATGCCAGCCAGAGGGCAGGCGGCACCTGTTGGGTGTGCGGTAGGGTTGGAAGTATGAGCAGGAGGGACTGGGTGTGGAGCACAGCACAAGTGGGGGGCATGGGAGCCCTTCTGCTTTTGCATCCCTTGTTGTCTCTGTTCTTTTTTGTCCTAGTAATTGGATGAGAACATGTGTCGGGTACATGATCACGTCTGAAGTCAGATTTATAAACACGTTGTATGCCACAAGTCGAATTTTAGGTCGCCCGCTGGAAACTTGAAATGACGACAAAGTCAGGTGCTTTGGAAGCAGCAGCAGACCAAGATTTTGTGCCAGCTTTTCCAGTTCCTAGTTGTGGAACCTTGGGCAAATCCCCAGGTCCCTCTGTGTCTCAGCTTCCTCACCTGTAAAATGCGGATAGTAATGGCATCTATCGCATAGGGTGGTTGGAAGGATCAAATGAAATAATGTTTGGCACATGCTTGGTATGTAACGATTAGGTGCTGATCCCCAACCCCGAAAACCTCTAGGGTGGAGATGTAAAAGACAAAGAGGACCGATCAACTGTGCCTTATCTGAAATCACAAGGTCAAAAGCATCTTCCATAAAAGGAAACATTTATAAATTGGACCTCATCAAAATAAGAACATTTGTTCTGCCAAAGCCCAAGCAAAGAGGAATGAAAAGACAGTCTACAGTCTGGGAGACAACATTTGCAAACTATATATCCAACAAGGACTAGGAATTCACAACACAGTAAAAGCAAATGTTCTACCAGACATAAGGGAAGATAAGACATAAGATAAGGCATAGCAAGGATGTGGAGAACAAGGAACTCTCGTGCACTGTTGGTAGGAATGTGAACTGGTGTGGCCCCTGTGGAAAACAGTGCAAAAGGGCCTCACAAAATTAAAAATGGGCATAAATACCAACTTCCAGGGAAGATGGCAGAGTAAGAGGATGTTAGGCTCACCTTGTCCCATGGATACACCTAGATAACACCCACATGAATGTGAATAAGCCAGAAAATGACCCAAAGACTGTCAGAACAGACTCTCCATCGCTAAATGTAGAAAGGAGGCCGTACTGAAGAGGCCATATTGGTGGGAGCCAAATTGACAATGTGAGAGTGTCTGCAGGAGGGAAGGATGTGGAGGGCACAGAGGGAGGAGAGGAGCAGACCCCCTACCAGGCACCCCAGGCACAGGAGACCCACACTGGGAAGACATATCCCCATGACATTTGGCTCTGAAAACCAGAGGGGTCTAACTTCGCAAGTTCTTATAATCAGTGGAACTTTAAAAGTCAGCAGTCTCCGGCACCTGGGTGGGTCAGTCCGTTCAGCGTCCGACTTCAGCTCAGGTCATGATCTCGCGGTTTGTGAGTTCGAACCCCGCGTCGGGCTCTGTGCTGACCGCTCAGAGCTTGGAGCCTGCTTCGGATTCTGTGTCTCCTCTGCCCCTCCCCCACTCGCGTTGTGTCAGTCTCTCTCTCTCTCTGAAAATTAAACATTAAAAAAAATTTAAAAGTCAGCGGTCTCATCTCTAAGAGTCCTTGCCCTTAAAGAGACACAACAGACAGCACTGCTGAGATATAGCATAGATGCAGCAGTTTGAAAAATGACTAGGGTGTACAGGAGATTTATTTACTAATCTCAGAGCGTGTGTTGGAGGGGCAGGGATCTAGTTAGGAGATTTCTCCAGAAAAGCAGAAGTGGAGGCATCACAATTCCGGATTTCAGGCTACATTACCAAGCAGTAGTAATCAAAATAGTATGGCACTAGCACCAAAATAGACACATAGATCAATGGAACAGAATAGAAAATTCGTGAAAACACGAAATGCTGGCAAGGATATGGAGAAACTGGATCATTTGTACATCGCTGATGGGAATGTAGTGGGGATGTGAAATGGTACAGCCATTCTGGAAAACAGTTTGGCATTTTCTTTTATGAAATGAACATGCAACTACTGTATGACCTAGTAGTTTCACTCCTGGGCATTTGCTCCAGAAAATGAAGATTTATGGTTGTGTCAAAACTTATACACGAATGTTCTGAGCACCTTTATTTGTAATAGCAAACAAACAAACAAACAAACAAACAAAAAAAACGTAGAAACAGCTCAGACGCTCTTCCGTGTGGGAAATCCACTGTGGAATATGACCCAGCAGTGATATGAGTGAGCTATTGAGACGTGGAACAATCTGGATGGCGTGCTGGAGCATGATGCTAAGTGAAAAGAGCCGATCCCAAAAGGTTTATACTCTATGATTTTATTTATATAGCATTCTCATAATGACGAATTATAGAAACAGCAAACAGATAGTGGTTGCTAGGGATTAGGAATGGGGACTGGAGCCTGGGAAGGGGAGGTGCATGTGATTCTAAAAGGGTAACAGGAGGGATCCGAGTGGTGAAAGAACAGCTCGGTATCTTGACTGTGGTGCTAGATACATGAACCTACGTATGCGATAAAATTACCTAGAAATGAACACACACGTATATATACATAAATGGGTACAAGTGAAACTGGGGAAATGTGAATAAATCAGTAGATGGTAGTAATATCAATATGTTGTTTGTACTATAGTTTCTAAGATGTTACTCCTGGGGGAGCCTGGGCAGAGAGAGGGTACACGAGACATCTCTGTATAATCCCTTACAACTGCATGGGAATCCACCATGATCTTAATAGAGATTTCAATAAAAATAGAAACAGTGACAGATAAATTTAATCGTAAAACCGAATCTGAAAAAAAAAAAAAAAAAAAAAAAAAGCAATGAGAGAGAACCTGTATGTTGGGCAGGCAAGTGGTAGAACTCCCAGGCCACCTCAGGTCTTCTGGCAATTACTGCATGGAGTACCATGTAAAGAGGCTTTATCTGGGCCGGTGGGATAGAGTGCTTCCTCAGTGATGTGTGCCTGCACGCAGGAAGGAGTCCTCAGAACAAGTATATATTTGCCACTCATTCTATGAGGAGCCATTTCTTCCTTCCTTCCTTTTTCTTTCTTTCTTTCTTTCTCTCTTCCTTCCTTCCTTCCTTCCTTCCTTCCTTCCTTCCTTCCTTCCCTCCTTCCTTCCTTCCTTTCTAATTTAAATTTTAGTTAGTTAACATCCAGTGCAATATTGGTTTCAGGAGTAGAATTCAGTGATTCATCACTTACATACCCAGTGCTCATCACAAGTGCCCATCCCCCATCTAACCCATGTCCCACATACTTCCCTCCGTCAACCCATAGTTTGTTCTTTATCGTTAAGTCTCTTGAGGTTTGTTTCCCTCTCTTGTGGCTTGTTTCTCTCTCTTCTCTTTCCACTCCCCCCTTCCCATATATTCATCTGTTTTGTTTCCTAAATTCTACATGAGTGAAATCCTATGGTATTTGTATTTCTCTGATAGACTTACTTTGCTTAGCATGATACATTCTGGCCCCATCCATGTCATTGCCAATGGCAAGATTTCATTCTTTTTGATGGCTGAGTAATATTCCATCATATAGATAAACCACATCTTCTTTATCTATTCATCTGTCGATGGGCATTTGGGCTCTCTCCTTAGTTTGGCTATTGTTGATAATGCTGCTGTAAACATTGGGCTGCATGTACCCCTTCAAATCTGTACTTTTGTATCCTTTGGATAAATACTTAGTAGGGCAATTGCTGGCTCGTAAGGTAGTTCTATTTTCAGTTTCTTGAGGAACCTCCATACTGTTCTCCAGAGTGGCCACACCAGCCTGCATTCCCACCAATGGTGCGTGAGGCTTCCCCTTTCTTGAGGAGTGCATTTCTAACAATGATGGTGTGGCATTGTGACATCTGGAGCCGTGGAGGGGATTTTGAGGCAGTGGGGCCTGGTTAGTAATCTACGAATACCACCATTGTAGGCCACTCCCTACAAGTTTAGTCAGGGTCGCATTAGCGGGTGGGCTTTGACACCAGCTGGCACCTTCAGGGGTGGGAGCCATGGCTCTTGTAATAGTGGCTGGCAGTCACTGAACATGTCCTAGTGGCCAGGCCTTGTGCTAAGTGCTTTACGTGAAGTAATTTATTTGATCGTCATCACAGCCCCATTGCGGACTTTTGCAGACCAGGCTTTCTGGTGCCCGGATGCCTGAACTCTGGCCTATTAGGTGTTCTGCTTGCCCACTAGGGGCTTAGCTGATACCGAGTTCTTCCTAGAGCAGTGAGACGTCCTTGGGATTGCGCTCTGAGCATCCTTCCCTTTCAAGCTCCTGCCGCCCGTGTCCTAGGATTGCTGGGCAGTTAGGAAGTGGCCACGTACAACTCTGCAGGGGTCCTGGGCTCCCGCCCCACCACATCCTGTGGTGGCACAGCAGCACCGTGGGGCAGGCATCGTGAGTAATGACAGCCGACACACTGTGCTGGGCTGTGTCAAGGTGCCGCTGTCCTCCTCTCAGCCCCACCAGCATCCGCCGAAACTGGGAGGATGTCCACCCCTGCTTTTCAGATAAAAGAGACCAAAGTGAATTTGCCCACGTGCACAGAGTGGTGATCTGCACCCAGCTCGGGCCGAGGCAGTAGCCCATGATGTCACTAGGCGGTCTCTCCAGGGCTTAGATAGGGATCCGTCAACCTGGGATAGATGGATGAAAGGCCACTCAGTAAAGCCCACTCAGTAAAGCTGACCGTGCGAGCAGATCTCGGGATAAATGTCCTGAAATCGGGTAGCAAACCAGTCAGGTGGGGTAATGGGCGTGACCCCAGCTTATGCTTAGAAGGCCCATCTCCTCGAAGAAAGCGTTAAGGAAATAGTTGTTGAGCACCTGCTGTGCCCCTCGTACTGGGCTAGGCACACTTGGGCGTACATATCAAGGATGAATGAGACGGGGCTCCCTGTTCTAGGAGACAGTATTGTTAGGGAGGCCGGTGTCGGTTCAGAACTTCGTGGTGTATACCTGTTGTTTCCATCTTGTGAGTCCCCACTTATGCCCACCTTCTTGCCTCTGGTTGCAATCTTCGCTGCACCTGGTATGCGTTTCCATGACCTCCTGAATCAGTCTCTGGGGGTGGGGCCCAGAAATCTGTTTTAATGAGCCCTGCAAGTAATTGTGATGCACCTTCAGGTATGAGAGCCACTGATTTATTTAAGGGGCCTAGGGTGTAGCGGGTACTTCATAAATGGTCCAGATGGTTATATGGAAGGGTTCTGATACTTTGTACAACGGACTAGTCCAAAAATTGCAGCTCCTGGGGTCGCCTGGCTGGCTCAGTTGGTTAAGCGTGAGACTCCTGGTTTTGGCTCCGGTCATGATTTCGTGGTCGTGGGATCGAGCCCCGCATCAGGCTCTGTGCTGAGTGTGGAGCCCGCTTGGGATTCTCTGTCTCCCTCTCTCTCTCTGCTTGTCCCACACTCACACGCTCACTCTTCTCTCTCAAAATAAATCAATGAACTTTAAAAGAAATTGCAGCTCTTGAAAGAGGTGATGTGGGCCCTGTTCCAGTCTGTCCAGGACCTTCTTGGATTTAGCACTAAACGTTTCACATCCTGGAAATCCCCTTGGTCCTAGACAGCTGCTCATCTTACTGGTAAAAGACAGTATAACACACGCCCATGTTCTTCCCAGTGTGGCCAGGGTGCCATGATTTGCCCTGATTTTATAGATGGGAAAACTACGACCGAGAGAGGTCATATAGGAAGAAGGTGGTGGGGTCTGGATTCAGATTCGGGTCTGTCTTACTATAGATTCTATGCTCTTCACGAATTCCTAGAAGGGGAATTGCTATGTCAAAGAGTATGCTCATGAAAAATTTCTAACTCTGTCGCTGAATTACTGTCTCAGAAGCACAACACAGATTTTCACACACTGTTGTGTATTTGTGTATATATTAACACAATGTATATATGTGACAACAGCATATAAAATATGTGCTTTACCCCTAAATCTACCAACCGGGCCTTATAAGCCTGTTTAATCTTTACCAATCTGATAGGCAGTCCTCATTTATTTCCGGATGTACATGTTTTGACCTTGTCTAAGTGTGCTCAGCTGAGTGCAGACCTGAGTGTAATTTGAGACAGGAAGTTGAATGGGGCTCCCTTGGCTTAGTGTGAACTTCACTGAAGGAAAGTCCTGATGCACTTCAGAGGTTTCTAGGGCACCATCAAAGATGCATATGTTAAATCCTTGTGAGGATGAATGTCGCATCTCCTTGGTCCCAAGGATTGGAGAGGCCGCTTTGTGAAGAAGCTTGCTGGACCGCTCTGAGCCTCCAGTGGCATCTCCCTCTTCCAAGTTGTGGTTACACTCTTGGAGACGGGCTGTGTAATGTGTAAGTGCATTAGGTTACCCTGGAGGATAACGTGTGGGGGTTCAGGCCCCATGCTCTATCCTTCAAAGAGGTGGTGGACAGGAACATTTGAGCTGTGATGGGAATAGGTGAGAGCAAAGGAATTCAAGAGCATGAGGGTGAGGGGAAGGCTATAAATGGTAAAAATGTCGAGGACCGTGCTTACAAGTGAAAAACAGAAGCCGTATTCCCGTGTAGCGTCCGCAAAGAATTTGTGACTGAAATGTGGGGAACAGAGAGGTGGATGGAAAAATGGAAAGGGAAATTAGGAGTTTAAATACATATAGCTTAGGGGCCCCTGGGTGGCTTAGTCTGTTAAGCATCCAACTCTTGATTTCCACTCAGGCCATGCTCTCACAGTTCGTGAGATGCAGCCCCGAGTGGGGCCATCAGCGCAGAGCCTGCTTGGGATTCTCTCTCTCCCTCTCTCTCTCTGTCTGTCCCTCCCCTACTCATGTGTACTCGTGCTCTCTCTCTCTCTCTCTCAAATGAAATAAAATGAAAAATAAATAAATACATATAGCTTAGACTCTGACGGGAGGAAGGAAGCCTTGGGAAAGACCGGGAGATGGGAAGAGGAACCATCTCAGATGGCTAACGTTTAGAAGAAAGGAAAGTTCTCCAAAGCAAAGCAGTTTACATGGGCTGTGGATTCTCCACCAGGTAGCTTTCTGACATTATTGCCTACTTGGCGGATTTCTCCCAAATTGACTCTGGGCAGCTAGCATGGATGGGCACGTTGGGCGCAAAGGAAACATAAAATCTTTCCTTTTGAGCAAATTTTCAACTCTACTCAGCTGCAATTTCTATACAGTAAGATCCACCCATTTTAAGTGTATTGGATGAGTTTTAGAAATTGTATAAAGTCATGTAACCACCACCGTAATCCAATTTCAGACCAGCTCCATGACCCTAAGGAAGTTCCTTGCACTCTTTTATATTCTCCCAAGACCCCTGGCCTCAAACATCCACTGGTTTGCTTTCTGTTACTGTGTCCTTTTGTGTTTGATTGTTTTACTGAGCAAAATATTTTTTGAAATTCATCCACATTGTTGGGTCTATCGGTTTTTTTTTTAATTGTGCAGTTCATTTCTTTATCGGTTGATGCATATTTGAATTTTTTCCAGTTTGGGACTATTATGAATAATGCTACAATGAACTTTTGAGTGTATGTCTTTTCTGGACATACGTTTTCATTTCTTTTGAGTAGACACCTAGAAGTGGATGCTGGCCTGTATGTTAATTGCATGTTTAATCTTATTTGTATATATTTACTTAATCTTACTTATGTATGTTTATTTATTGTATATATGTTTATATATTTTATTTTCAAATAGCATGGCAGGACTATGGTGTGTGTGTGTGTGTGTGTGTGTGTGTGTGTGTGTGTGTATACATATTTCCATAGTGGTTGGAACCACGTTGGATTCCCACCAGCAATTTCTATGAGAGATTGGAGCAAACTGGGAGTCCCAAGTAGAGCGGCTTCTCATTGGCTGAGTTGTGATAGTTTCTTATTGGCCAGACCGTTGCTGGGAGAGGAGAAATCCTTTCTCCTGCTGGGGGACTAACACTGTACCTAGAGGAATATCCACTTGCAAAGGATGTCCCTCCCTTTGTCTGCAATTGACCGCCAATGGTAGGGCCTGAGTGCTCCCCCTCTGGCCTCCGAATTCCATTTTAGTGAGATTTCCTTGTATTAATTTTCACATATCCTTAACATCCAAGTCACCTAGGATGCTATTCCTAACTCTATACTCGCCTTCTTGCTCTTCCATTCCCTTTTCTTGTCCAAACTATCCTCCCTCAATTCAAGAATCAGAAGGTTTGTGGAAGGTTAGCAACGTTGTCAGGGTCAAACATAGGGAAGTGATGAATTTCCGCCTTCCAAAGTCAAGCTCCTGACACAGGATGAAAATAGATCTCAATTCTAGGTAATAGAGGCTCAGAAGAAGGCATTTTTCATTTGAAAAAGTAAGATGTGTACACGGTTACAGAATTCAAATAGGAAAACGGGTACACACTAGAAAGTAAGTCTCCTTCAATTCCAGGTGCCGTATCCTCCTTGCCAAAATCAGTCATTTAACATTTTTAAAGTTTATTTATTTATTTTCGAGAGAGCCCACGAGAGAACGAGGGAGGGACAGAGAGAGAAAGAGAGACCGAATTTCAAGCAGGCTCTGCACTATTGGCGCCGAGCCCCATGTGGGGCTCAAACTTACGAACCGTGAGATCGTGACCCGACCAAATCCAGGGTCCGACGCTTAGCCAACTGAGCCACCCAGGCGCCACTGTTAACGTTTTTAATGAATTCTTTTAGATCATGCAACACATACACATACAGCCAGGTGCATACTTTTCACATTATCTTGTTCGTCATTTCTTTTTTCACATATTCATGTTTTTTGGAGATTATTCCAACCTTCACATGTAGATCTTCTTCATTCTTTTCAACAGCAGCATGATATCCTCATGGATGAGTATACCATGTTTATTTAATCAGCCTGCCATCTGTGGACACTTTTATTACTATATTTTTATATTTATCGTTACAAATACTACCGTAGTGGGGCGCCTGGGTGACTCAGTCCGTTAAACATCTGACTTCGGCTCAAGTCATGATCTCATGGTTTGTGAGTTCCAGCCCTGCGTCGGGCTCTGTGCTGACAGCTCAGAGCCTGGAGCCTGCTTCGGATTCTGTGTCTCTCTCTCTCTGCCCCTCCCCAGTTCACACTCTGTCTCTCTCTCTCTCTCTCAAAAATAAACATTAAAAAAAATTAAAAACAAATAACACGATGGTGACCTCCTGATGATACCATTTCCACTTACAATCTAGGTCCAGAGGGCTTTTCACAGATGGAGACAACAGGCCCTTGGCTCATTAAACTGCAAGTATGGAGAGAAAACAGAAGAAAAACCAAAGGAAATAAAAAAACAAGGACAGTTTTGAAACAAATGGTGCTGAACAAGTCAATACCCATGTGGAGACAAAATGAACCTCAACCTTGTATCAGGCAAAAACCATTAACTCCGAATGGTTCACACATAAACTGAAATGTACAAACCTAAAGTATGAAGCTTCTAGAAGAAAACACCGGGGAAAAAAATTGGGACTTGGCAGTAAGCAAAGATTTTTTAGGATGCAAAAACAGAAACCATAAAAGGAAAAAGTTGATAAATTGGACTTCATCGAAATGTAACACTTCTGGCGGGCTCGGTCATAGAGTATGCAACTCTTGATGTCGGGTCATGAGTGCAAGCCCCACATGGGGGGTAGAGTTTTCTTAAACATAAATAAATAAATCATTAAAAATATTTAAAACTTCTGCTATTCAAAAGTCATCATTAACAAAATAAAAAGGCAAGCCACAGCCAGGAAGGAAAAACATTTGCCATATATATATCTATATATAGATATATCTAGATATCTATCTATCTATCTATCTATCTATCTATCTATATATATATGACATGTATCCAGAGTACATAAATATCTCCTCTTACTCAATAAAAAGACAAATAGTCCAACTAAAAATTGGCAAAATGTTTGAACACATACTTGGCAAAAACAAGTATGTGAATGGCCAACAAGCACATGAAAAGATACTCAATATGATTAGTCATAAGGAAAATGTGAAATAGAGCCACAGTGATATATCACCATACACCTACTCAGTGGCTGATGTTATAAGGATTGACAAGACCTCATCCTGATCTCGGGATTGTGGGCTCGAGCCGCACGTTGGATGTGGAGCTAACTTAAAAATAAAATCTTTTTTTTTAAATGTAATTTATTGTCAGGTTGGTTAACATGCAGTGTACATGCAGTGTGCTCTTGGTTTTGGGGGTAGATTCCCGTGATTCATCGCTTCCGTACAACACCCAGCGCTCCTCCCAGCGAGTGAAAAACAAAACCTTGCAAGGAAGTTGTCCTGAGGGAACAGATCAAAGATATTTCACTGGTGCTTTAATTTTTCTAAGGGAATAGAGGACAGATTTGGAAAAGGGATTGTGAGGTTTATTTTCCCGAAGCGATGGTACATTTGGCACATTTTCAAATACTGCAGACGTTACCCAGCGCGTATCGCTCTGATTCCAGACTCTTACGTAGCCGCTGACTGTAAATACGCGTCTGTGTACACACGCCGCGATGGTTCGTTTTTTGGGTCAACCTGGCTGGGCCATGGTGCCCGGGTGTTTGGTCAGACGGCATTCTGAATATTTCTATGAGGGTGTTCTTTTGGGTGAGGTTAACGTTTAGATCGGTGGACCTTGACTGAATAAAGCAGATTACCTTTCATAATGCGGGTGGGCCTCGTCCAATCAGTTGAAGCCTTAACAGAACAAAGACGGACCTGTGCTGAGCAAGAAGGAATTCTGCCAGCAGTTAGCCTTCGGACTTGAACTGCAACACTGGCTCTTCTCTGGGTCTCCAGGCTGTTGGCCCGCCCAGCCTCCATGAGCGTGTGAACCACTTCCTTAAAATAAATCTCTCTCTTTTTAGAAAGAAATTAAAGTTTATTTACTTAGTTTGAGAAAGAGAGAGAGTACAGGAGGGGCGGGGGGGGGGAGAGAGAGAGAGAGAGAGAGAGAGAGAGAGAGAGAGAGAGAGAATCCCAAGCAGGCTCTGCACCGTCAGTGCAGAGCCCAACGTGGGGCTCAAACTCGCAAACTATGAGATCGTGACCTGAGCTGACACCAGGAGTCAGACGCTTAACCAACTGAGCCACCCGGGTGCTCCAAATCTCTCTCTTTGTATGTACACGTTCTATTGGTTCTGTTTCTCAGGAGAGCACTGAGTAACACACACACACACACACACACACACACACACACACGCTCAGAGCCACAAACTCATCATTGCCCTTATCCCATTTTTTGCAAGAGATGGTAAACAACTGACTATCCAATAAACGGGGCCTGCCTCCATAAGTTATAGTCGTGGGTTCGGCGGTCATAGAATAGAACGTTACGCAGATACCAAGTAGATTGTACTAATATAGGAAGATACCTAGACACATATGTGTATATTAAATGCTTGTATGAATCTCTGCATCTACTGAAATAAAAGCGGGTGCAAAGCTTTCTGTACACAGGAGGTCACCATCGTGTTATTTGTTTTTAATTTTTTTTAATGTTTATTTTTGAGAGAGAGAGAGAGAGACAGAGTGTGAACTGGGGAGGGGCAGAGAGAGAGAGGGAGACACAGAATCCAAAGCAGGCTCCAGGCTCTGAGCTGTCAGCACAGAGCCCGACGCGGGGCTGGAACTCACGAACCGTGAGATCATGACCTGAGCCGAAGTCCAATACTTAACCAACCGACTGAGCCACCCAGCAATGGCCAGGCCAATAAGAAACTGTCACAACTCAGCCAATGAGAAGCCACTCTATTTGGGACTCCCAGTTTGCTGCAAGGAACTTTTTGTAATAACGGCCTTCCCAGCTACCCACTTTGCTCAATGAGAGGGCTTTCTTCTTTGTTCTCTGCACTTCCGTGGTTTTGTAGTAACTTGCATGTCCTGACTTGCAGTTCTGGGCTATTCCTGAATGAACCCGTTGTTGCTGGTACAATAACTGACAGCTTGATTTTTAAGGTTAACAGATACTACAAGTAGATCCTAGTAATTCCAGACTAATATGCAACATGCTAAACTATTCATCGTCACCTATTTTTGAAGACCTTCAATAATACTGGCTGTGATTTAGCTTGGTGGCTATCAAACGTAGTCACAATCAGAATTACCTGGGGTGCTTTAAAATATCCCATTTTTATCATAGATATAACCTGCACACAGTTTTTAAAAAATTGAACGGTATAGAAGAGAAAAGTTTCACCTTTAAAAGCTTGTTTCTAGAGTCCAGAGGTAACCACTTGATTTCTAGTTTTGAGTTTTGCTGATGATTAATACCATCACTCTAAATAACATGTTTATACTTCTGTTTCTCACTTATTTTAAACTAGTTTTTGACTCTCAAGAAAAATGAAGGATTTAGCATACATATGCCACATCTTTTACCTACTTCTGATTTTCCCCAAATTTTATTAGGTGTATTTTTATGATATTCAGGACATTTTAGTAGTTACTTTTATAACTTTATTTTTTTTGTTGTTATTTATTTATTTTTGAGAGAGAGGGAGTGAGTGAGTAGGGGAGGGGGCAGAGCGAGAGGGAGAGAGAGAGAATCCCAAGCAAGCTCCACACTGTCAGCGGAGAGCCTGACGCGGGGCTCAAACCTCACAAACCGTGAGATCATGACCTGAGCCGAGATCAAGCGTCGGTCACTTAACTGACTGAGCCCCCCCAGGCGCCCCTATAACTTTACATAATATTTTTTAATTTTGTTTCTGGATCCATCGATTCTAGATAATATTTATCAACACTCATTTGAGAGACACTTCCCTATGCTCTCCCTCCTCCCACCTCCTCTACCTTCTGTGAACCATCATTTTACGTGTACATTGTTAACCTCATAACAACAACTGCCTAGGCCGAGATTGGGGCTCCACCTCTTGTTATCTATGTAATCTTAGGTCAATGATTGAATGTCTCTGTGCCCTCAGTTTCCTCACCTGTCGAATGGAGATGATAACAGCAGTAGCTAACTTCACAGGGTTGCTGTAAGGTTAAGTGTTACTTGAATTGAAGTAAACAGTTCAAAGTACTTAAAACAGTATTGGGTACATAGTAAGTGCTTTTGAAGGGTTAAGCTAGAAAATAAGATAGCAAAATTAAACGTAAAATGAAATCTGTTTTGCAACTTGAATTAAATCCTCAGTATGCTCTGTCTATAACTTGATTTTAAAAAATAAAACGAGGGGCGCCCGGTGGCTCAGTCAGCTAAGTGTCTAACTCTCAGTTTCAGCTCAGGTCATGATCTCACAGTTTGTGAGTCTGAGCCCTGCATCGGGCTCCACACTGACAGTGCGGGGCCTGCTTGGGATTCTCTCTCTCCCTCTCTCTCTGTGCCCCTCCCCTGCTCACGTGCTCTCTCTCTCTCTCTCTCTCAAAATAAACAAATAAACAAAAAATAAAACTAAAATTTAAAAGACCTGAAGAGACATTTCACCAAGGAGGGTATGTAGGTGGGAAATAGGCAGATGAAAATACGTTCAATATTATTAATCATTATAAAAACACCAATGAAAACCACAATGAGATATCACTATATATCTGTCAGAAGAGCAAAAATTAGTGAGAATAACAAATGCTGACGAAGGTGTGGTGAAACTTGCTCATTCATCCGTTACTGGTGGAAATGTCATGTGGTACAGCCACTCTGGAAAAGGTTGGGCAGTTTCTTTAATAAATTAAACACACCAGCACTATACAACCCAGCAGTTGGACTGCTGGGCGCTTATCTTGGAGAAATGAAGTTTGAAGTTCACACAAACACCTGTACACAAATGTTCAGAGCAGATTTATCAGTAGTAGCTTCATTCATCAACCGGAAGCAACCCAGATGTCCTTCAACAGGTGAACGGTTAAACAAAGTGTGCTGCAGCCATATGAAGCAGCACGCTCAGCAATAAAAAGGAAGGAACTGTTGATAACAGGCAACAGCCTGGATGGATCTCCAGAGAATGATGTCGAGTGGAGAAAGCCAACCCAGAAGGTTGCAGACTATCTGGTTGTATTTATATTCTTTACATACATTCCTGAAATTGTGAAGCTGTAGAAGTGGAACAGGTGATTGGTTACCGTGGATTTGGGAGGGGAAAGGATGGGAGGGAAGAAAGTATGGCTATAAAAAAGAAACATGGGGCACCTGGGTGGCTCAGTTGGTTGGGCGTCCGGCTTCGGCTCAGGTCACGATCTCGTGGTTTGTGAGTTCGAGCCCCGCGTCGGGCTCTGTGCTGACCGCTCAGAGCCTGGATGGAGCCTGCTTCAGATTCTGTGTCTCCATCTCTCTCTGCCCCTCTCCCACTTGTGCTCTGTCTCTGTCTCTCAAAAATAAATAAAATGTAAAAAAAAAAAGATAAGGGGTCCTGCGGTAATGGAATTCTTCTGCATCTTGATTGTATCGATGGCAATACTCTGTGATATTGTTTTATACTTTTGCAAGAGGCTGTTGGGAGAACTGAGTAAAGGATACACTGGCTGTCTATATTATTTCTCACAACTGCCTGTGAATCTTTTCTAAAAAAAAAAAAAAAGGAGTTTAATTAAAGAACCAAACGAACGGCTTTCCCATTATTAACTTCCATGTAAATATTATTCACAGCAGGACCATGTAGTGTGATTGGACCTACAGAGAAAAAGATGTAATCATATGGCAGTAAAAAAGTGCTGCTGGTAGGAGAACCAAATGTCAAATGTCAAAGTCAAACGGATTATCTTTTTTCATACTCCCTCAATGGCTCACAAAGATGCCACATTTGAGCATGCTTCCTATTAGAACTGGAATCATCATACAGCTTTTTGTTCTCCTTCGAGTTCCTAATTGTGTTTCATTGTCAATCAAAAGCACACGGAAATGGCTTCTGGTGTCTTCGTTATTCAATTAGTTATATAGGTTGATTATGGAATTTGCACCTATCTTAAGGGTTTTCTTCACTGAGCCCTTTGACTTCTTATTCTAATTACAACCTAATGCTTTCTTGGTCATCTGGGGATTTCTTTTATTGCTTTAAAATACAAATTTCTAGGCACCACCACAGATCTATTTAATTGGAGTTTCTCTGGCTGAGGTATGGCTGGGGTATGTGCATTTAAAAAAAAAATTTTTTTTTTTTTTGATAGAAAGCACCGGTGGGCAACGGGCAGAGGAAGAGGGAGAGAGATGATCTTAAGCAGGCTGCACACCCAGTGCAGAGCCCGATGCGAGGCTTGATCTCATGAGTGAGATCATGACCTGAGCTGAAATCAAGAGTCAGATGCTTAACAGACTGAGCCACCAAGGCACCCCTGTGCATTTTGTAACAACTATGCCCCAGATGAGTTTGCTGATCAGATTTGAGAATTCATCTAGCTAATCTTCAGAGTCCTATAACTGATATTAGTAATAGTAATAATAGGTACTCTTTTCTTTTTCTTTTGAGGATTTGCTATGTTCTAGGCATCATTTTAAGAGTCCGTGCATGGTCTCATTTAATCTTTACATAAACCTATGAAGTAGGTACTAGAAGCATCCCTGTTTTAGAGAAAACTCAGTACCAGCAAAGTTAAATCACACCACTTTCAAGCTCCAGAGCCAGGATTTGAACCCAGGTTTGTCTGGCAATAAAACCTTGGAGTTGTTTAACCAATGAACTATGTTAATTTTATTTAATTTTATTATTTTTTAATCTTTATTTTGGAGAGAGAGAGAGCACACAAGCAGGGCAGGAATAGAGAGAGAGGGAGACAGAGAATCTGAAGCAGGCTCCAGGCTCTGAGCTGTCAGCACGGAGCCTGACGTAGGGCGCGAACCCACGAACTGTGAGATCATGACCTGAGCCGAAGTAGGACACTTAACTGGGCCACCCAGGCACCCCGAACTATGTTAATTTTAAAATGGATAGACTCAAGAGCCCCATGGAAAACATCTAGAGGTAAAACAACTTGGCATTGGAGCACAGGTAAAAGGAGTTGTATTGTCAGTTAATTTTACAGCTAAAACCTGGCATCTTTTAATCAGTTAAATCAATTAAGCAAGGTCATTCATTTGAGATACCATAAGTATGAATAATGGACCATGGATCAAATGGGAAAGCGCTTAGCAATTTCTTTCGACCTCTGAATATTTTGGATGCTATAGAAACAATCCACAAACCCTACCAATAAATACTTTATAAGTTTTCCCATGTTAGCGTCTTTAACAAAGGTTGTATCTATGGGTTATCTGTGACTTTCTCCCCACATTTTCTCTGGCTGCCATTTAGACAGATGATTGGAGGTAGCTATACTAATTTCTGAGCATTCGAAATGGAATACCTAATTCAATAGTTGTTAGAAGAAATAAGACTAGCTTTCAATGGCTCAATCAATTGGTAGCGAAATACTGGAACCATATATTTTCCCACTGTGGAACTGGAGTCTTAACTTTTACAAATACCAAATAGGACTCAAAAGTATTCACATTTAAGAATCATGCCCTCATAGCTGTTCATATTCTGATATGGACTGATCTCCAAGATCTCTCACGTTCAGAACCAAAATAGTGTATGTATTATGCCACCATTTATGGCAAAAGAGGGGGCATGCATATTTGTATTTGGTGATAAATACATTAAAATCTCTGAAAGGAAAAAAAAAAACGTCTGAAAGGATACATAAGAAGAAAACAAAAGAAACACGCCCTAGTGAAGGGTGCAAAAAATGTTTAAAATCTAAATTTAAATTGTTAACGAAATGTACAAAATCACTACGCATGCACATAATGGAATAGTGAATTTGGTGCCACATTAGACCACTGTATGCTTTCACACTGTATTGGTTGTTTTTCTTCTGTAATTTGAAAACCCAAACCAACTCTGCTAATTAAGCTCTCCCTGGCCAGGAGCTCGCTTGGATCCCTGACAGTCCCTAGTTAAAGCTTAGTTTGTAGTTTTTGACAGGCAACCGAGACCCTCTTGTTTGCTTCGGGAAAACTGGCTGCGTTCAGTGCCTGGCATTATTTTCGCGGTACCCTCATCCCCACAAGTCACTGATCCTCTTGACCATGACTTACAGTCAATTGTGCCAGATTTCTCTTGGTGATTTCGTTGTTTCAGACAGGTAGCTGTAGCAGTAGTGAGGAAATTATTGTCAGCTCGCTTTTACTTTATGACAAATTATCTTGGAAACAGGAATGAGGTGATGTCGACACGACGGAACAACAGCAAAAGCAACTAAGTCCCATTTGCTTGAACTAATACATGTGTTTGGGGCATATATCTTAATTCTCTCATTTACTACTTCTTAATTAGCTCCTAACTCAGAAGGTTAAAAACACCACAGGCAAGTGCCATTTTACGAAATGAATCGTTTAAAATATACTTTTTTTCTGATAAGGGCACTCGATGTCAAAAATATTTAGTATTTTTTTTTACAGTTTTACTCCTTTTTGTTGACATGTTTGAAAATAGGTAAAAAAAAAAAAAAAAAAAAGGCCGAGTGAGAAACTTTCAGTACTTCTATTATTAAATGCACCTCATCTCTCTTTATGTGACTCCTGACCAGAAAAGAAATGGCCTAAGAATTTCCACCTGCCTGATACAACATTTGTAGCGTCTTATAGTACTTGGCTTTCATAAGTATATTACCCAAAGTAACTCGTTTTCATGACCCCCCTCCCCTCAAGGAGCCCAAAACTAAGCTGAAAGGGAAATCACAAACCTTGCCAAAAATTTAGAAACATGCCTTCTCTCCCCCTCTATGGGCTGCTGGTGTGGCTTAACTAAAACTCCTCAGCCCGTGACCTTGAGAAACCTAGAGGCTATATAGGAGGACTAGAGTACGGAAGGTCATCCCGTCCACCACTACCCCAAAAGGGGAGCGAAAATCCGTCATACCAGGTAAGTGTTTTTATAATTATGGCAGATGGTGATTGAAGCAGAGGCGATTCAAAAGGGGGAGACGCGAGAAAGCAATAATTTTGAATGTTTGACATTTGTTTTGAAAACTACCTTACTACCCTATACCCTTTACCATCTGTCTGTTATCCCTCCCAACACCCACCTCTGTCTTCCCACAGGGCTCCATTGTCTGCAGTTCCTGTTTCTCAGGGGCGGAGCTGTGGGAGGCAGCCATGGGTGCCATAATAGGCACCTGCGGCCAGCACAATGGGCTGTGGGTGCTTGTGGGAGAGACAGATTGATGTATTGTGCATGGGGGAGGAGGGCTGTCACTTGAATCCATGTGAACCCAGGCTTTAGGGGCAAGGGAGATTGACAGCTTTTGTAGGTTGCATTTCTTTTTCAAAGCTTGGCTTTAATAGACAGTAAGTTTGGGGCCCCAGGCTTTCACTCCCATAATTCTAACAGGGCAATCACGAGCATTCAGCATTTCTTTTTACCCCCCTTGTTACGCATTAAATGATTTCAGTAAAGGAATGTGCAGCATTAATTAGAATTTGTTAGCAGATACCAAGGGGAAAAGTTTCTTCACAACAACTATAGGAGGTGTCATTTGTACAAAGACTTTTTTGTTTTCTTTCCCCATTACATTATCACTGCAATATGTAAGGTAGTGATTCTTTTCATTTAAATTAAGTGGAAAGCTACTAAATCTTGTTTTATTCTCCAAAAAGAATAAGGTCCTTAACACTTATCTTTTAACTTCTTTCATTTCCTAAGGTTGGTGTTTACTTTTGCTTTCAGTCCGACCCATTTACTGATCTGTGTGGTTGTGTATCCAGTTTTGTGTACCATTTAGCTCTTACAATTACAAGCAGGCCACTACTGATATATAAGGATTGTTTCAGGTGAAAATAGCTACCAATAATACTGAAAATCTTTGACACACTGGGGCCCTTTTTGGTAATGGTACACTGAGAAATGCCAAAAATTAGACGCCTCTAGGTTGGTGTCCTAACTTATTTTCTGAAACTATTTCCCCCTGGTTGATATTAAACCTTGTCTATGACATCTAGTTTATGGAAGAATGGGGCAGCGGCCAAGGAATATTTTTTCCTTAGAATGAGTTTCCCATAGAAAACTCATTCCTAAACCATGTCAGTATTTTTAAACATCAGAAGTCCCCCTCTCCCCCAAACACACACAGATAACATCATTTCCTGACAGCTACTTAAAATAATCTTAGGGTTTTTTTTGTTTTGTTTCTATTTTCTATTCTGTTTTTTTTTTTAATTCCTGACATTTTAGACTTTTATGGGAACAAAATTAATCTCAGATAGGATATCTTAGAAACGTACTCTTTGCCACTGGAAGAAATGATAAACCATGAAAAATTTTTGGTGTGATTTTTCTGACACCTCTTCCGTATACAATCATTTTCTCTATGGAAGGAGCTGGAGGCTAATTGAATTAGAATTTTTCCCATTCATTGTTTTGTTTAAATGTGTTAAGGGCAATAGTGAAAAATATTACAAGTCTACCATTATTTCTCAGAAAGAACATATTCCCACACAGTTGTCTGGCTCTATTATAATAATTTGGTGCAATGGTTTTAAAAGTAGTGGGGTGATAATAATTAGGGTGTGCGACACAGAAATTTCAATGCTGGATTCAACATTTCACCATGCCGACTGGGGCTAGTCAGCTCTAAGTACTAATTAACTAATTAATCAGGTGCTGAGACGAACTGAATGGAGGACACCAGCCAGACAACTCAAGCCCAAGCATAAGGTTGTGCTCTTTCAAAGACAGCGCGGTCTTTCTTCTTGGTTTTTTAACCCAATCAAAAATGAGGGGAGAAAATAGGATATGGTGTCCTACTGTCAGTCGTGTCAATCCAGGCTTTTTTACTTAGAGAAAATAAAATAAAACCTGTGCCACTGATGATAACTGTGAGGCGCCATGTGCACAGCAACCCCCAAACCTCTGGCAAACTCACTGTCTCCTTGGCCATGAACTATTTCAGGGCCGGTATATGTGGGTGTGTGTGAGAGGAGGGGGAATCTGCCTTCTCGGAGTTTTCTACGTTGTATTTTTTTTTTTTTTAACGTTGGAGAATGAGAAATGTAGTTCTCCTTTTGGGCTGATCTTAGGTCTTTGCCTCATCCCTCGTTTATGTAAATGAGAAGAGTCCAATTACACATATGGAAAAAGGGTTTAATGAATCGTGAAAAAGCCTGGTTTGCAGAGAAAGGGCACAATCCCCTCTTCTTCTTCTTCTTCCCTTTTATATTTAACTTAGAAACATGTATTTCTTTTAAGGAAGATGATAAAGCTTAATGATTAGATCATTTTATTTTATATACTCATTTTCATATTTGGGAATTATGAAACATGTTTCGCTAGGAGATTTAGCCTCCTTTATCTCTGTAAGGCTTTATGGAGCCCTGGCAGATACTGTCTTCAACAGAAACTGTGAAATTCTAACTTTTTTCTTACATTAAAAAAATTATTGCATGCTAGTTTCTCCCATTTTTGATGTTATCCTTAGCTCAGTGATCATTTTTCTTCTGTTAACACAGTTTGCTCTGGAATTGTCTGCACTGAAAAAGAACTGCATCATTATAGGAGGGTTGTTACTGAACAGAGAAAAGACCGTGGTATCTTAGGTGTAGCTTAATTTTGGTATTATTATGATGTTTTACCTAGCTATATGGGTGTTGAATTAGGCAAGCTTTTTTTTTTTTTTTTTTTTTTTCCTTTCCTAAAAGGCAGAATTTTACACTAGAGCGTGTTTGGGATTTCATTTTTCTATTCCCACTCACCCCCCTCCCCCAAGTTCTTCATCTTGGAATTTTCAGTAGTTGAAAGGAGACCACAGAAAACCCCCAACCCATTTTTTTTTTTTTTAATGACCAAGAACCTTGCAAGAATACGGAGGGGAAAAAAAAAATCATTACCATTTCTGACATGATTCTTAGAATCTGATAAGTGTGCACCTAGCCCAGAAGAGGTGCTTTGCAGCGCCAGCGGGAAAGTTCTAAATCACGGCTGTAGGTGCCTTCCAGAGACCTAATCCAACCACCTCATTTGGCACTTGGGGAAACTGAGGCCGACGGAGCGTGGCAGGGGGGAGGGCGCGTTATGCTATATGGACTTTCCTCCGCAAAATACCGCGTCGACCCACGGAAAACACTTTTCTTGGGTACCTACGGTGTCGAGGGCATTGCAGGGATTCACACCGCCTGCCCTTTCACGGGGGCCATGCCCTTTCCACTACCCCCCCGCCCCCCGGCCTTCCCGGATCGGCGCCCTGGATGTGATCGACACCATGAAGTTGCCCCATAATCCTCTCTGGCAACATAGGATGTAAAATTTGATCAGCTCATTGGACGATGGCGACAAGTCTCAAAAATGTGTGAAAAGGGGGCCAAGTGGTAGGCAGGCGCCGCGTTGGGGCAGCGCTGCAGCCGGTCCCCCTCCGAGTTCTCGGTGCGGCGGCGGCGGCGGCGGCGGAGCGGGGGCTGGGGCCGGGCTGCGGGGCCGCGGCGGCGGCGGCGGCGGCGGCGGCGGCGGGGACCGAGGCGGCGGCGGCGGGGAGGCCGCGGCGCCTTGGGGGGGCGCTAGGAGCGGCCCGCGGGGCCGGAAGGGGGCAGCAAGGCGGCGCCGGCGGCTGCGGAGTTCTCTCCGCGGCGTAGCTGGGGGCCGGGCCGGGCGGGGCGGGGCGTGCACCGGGGCCGCGGGCGGCGCGCGCCGGAACAGTTGGCCTCGGGGCCCCGCCGCCCGCGCGACCGCCCGCCGGCGCACGCGGAGGAGGTGGCGGCGGCCGCAGAAGGAGGAGGGCAGCGCGGAGCGGGAGGTGAGGCGGAGGTGGAGGAGCAGGAGCGGGAGCGGGAGCAGGAGCAAGAGCGAGGCGGAGCAGGCGGCGGCGGTGGAGGAGAAGAGCGGCCAGGAGGAGGAGGAGGATGGAGGAGCAGCCGAAGGAGGGCGAGGCCGAGGTCGCGGAGCACTGGTTCTCCAAGTGGGAACGCCAGTGCTTGGCCGAGGCCGAGCAGGAGGAGCAGCTGCCCCCGGAGGTGGAGGACGAGGCGGCCGCCGAGGCAGCGGGGCTCAAGAGCGAGCAGCAGAGGCTGTGGCACCTCTTCCAGATCTCTGCCACCGCCGTGGCCCAGCTCTACAAGGATCCCGGCTGCCAACAGCCAGGACTGTCCGTGTGGGACCCCTTCCAGAACGCGGCCATGGCCGTGACCAGTCTCTACAAAGAGAGCGGGGACGCCCACCAACGAAGTTTTGACCTGGGCGTCCAGGTTGGCTACCAGCGTCGCATCAAAGACGTGCTGGAGTGGGTGAAGAAGGGCCGGAGCACCATCCTCCGCGAAGACCTCATTAGCTTCCTGTGCGGCAAAGTGCCC
Organism: Acinonyx jubatus; assembly: GCF_027475565.1. NCBI lineage: Eukaryota > Metazoa > Chordata > Mammalia > Carnivora > Felidae > Acinonyx > Acinonyx jubatus. The sequence goes on from NC_069389.1 coordinate 112,179,631, forward strand.
CCCGCCCCGCCCCCGCCGCGCACCCCCAGGACGCTCCCGAAGCCGCCCGCCTCGGCCGCCAGCCCGGCCGCCGCCACCGAAGCCAGCTCGGCCGTCGAGGTCGACCTGCAGCCTTTCCACGAGGCCATCGCCGTGCATGGCCTCAGCGGTGCCATGGCCAGCATCAGCGTGCGAGCCGGCGCACCCGGGTCCCCGACCCAGGCCAGCGGTGTCGCCGGCAGCGTGGCCGGCGGCGGGCGCCGGAAAAGCAGCCTCCTCGAGGACGACTCGAACCCCTTCAACGCCGAAGAACTGGCCCTCCGCCTGGACAGCGGGGGGACCCGCAAGCGCCCCTCGGCCCAGTGCAGTGACAGTGTCACAGGCTCCCCAACCCACAAGCGCAACCGACTGTTCTGAACGGCGTCGTTGGCCACCAGCCGCCATCTTACTTGAGCATTAACTCGACCGTCAACGTGCTCGGCGAAAGGACACTCGGCGACCGTCTCTCTTCTCCAAGTTCAACAGAGATTTCTGCCAAGTTCGCCGTAAAGAAACTTTTAAAGTATTGTACAAGAGGCCTCGGATGACTCTGACTTTCCCAAACATCTAATCCTAGCAGAGAACAAGTATTATGTAGTCGTTTAGCAAGATCAGAAGAAACCAGAAATATTTGGTCAGAGCGGGAGCCTGGTTTATCTTGTTCACAGTTATATTCCTTAGCACCGAGCACAGTTGCTGGTGCTCAATAAATGTTTGTTGAGTGAATAAATGTGACCTTATTTAAAATTCTTAAAGGGGAAGGACTAACAGGTGTTTACTTGGTTGTAGGATACTTTTATCCGCTGTTGTTAGGTTCTTTGCTTTAGCCGTTTTTGCCAGTTTGATTACATGTTATCAAAACGTAAAACTTGGCACCTTGGTGAAATCTGCAGCTTTCTATTTTTGCTCCACTTTACTATGCACATAATTTGTACAGAGTGTCCAAGTCATATTAGGCAGTGAGGTGCTTTTTTCTTAAAGAAATAGCTGCTTATTTTGGTGATTGTGTGGTGGTGCAAAGGGGCCCTGTTATGATTGGGCAGGTAATACTTGATGCTGAGTCAGTTCAGTGCTCTTTAGGAAAATTAAGCCAACGATTGAGATCCTGAGGTCAAAGATGGTCGTCCTGGTGGCCCAGTGGTGCTCCTTGTTCCTAGGAATGTAAAAAGTTCCTTTTTCTGTGGTTACATCTTTTTGGTGATCTCTGTTTTGAATTGGAAGACGGAGTAGTCAGACTGACCTGGGTTTGGTATAAGGATGTGGCGGGACACAACTAAAAGAGCATGAGCTTTGTATTAAAAGGACCAATGGTAGCACCCCAGGCCCACAACTTCACCGCATGATTTTGGGCAAATCGCTTCGTGTTGGTTGACCTCCGTTTTCCATCTGTAAAATGGAACTGTGTGTCTCCGACAGGAGTCACGAGGATGAGATGATGTCCATTTTAAGTAGCACGGTGCTTGACACCCACAGGTACTCAGTAAATGTTCTCCCTTCTCTATAAATAAAAGTCAGTGCAACGTTAAAGCCCACCATATTTTAGAAGAAGCCAGGAAAACATTCATTTAGAAATCAGAAAGGAGAATCTCTGTTTGAACAGGAAACTACTGTTCTAATAGTTGAAACTTGTCTAAATATCCCACGTCTTGTATTATAAGTGTGTGTAGCTCAGGAGTACCCAGGATCATCACTCTGCATAGTAGGGCAGCCTTGAAGTTCCTGAAATTGCCTGAGGGATCCTCCTTACAACTGGAGTCCTGAGAGATCTACCTCCCCTGGCTTGAAAAAATACAGGGGCGGGGGAATACAAATGGAAAAGATCTGGAACTGAAAGTCCTTAGGGGTACCTAAAGGGTCAGTGTGGTTCTGCAGAGGGGTGGGCTGGAGGTGGGGGACGCGGCAGTGAGGTTGCCGAAGGGGTGGTGTCTCCCCCAGGCTCTCCCCAAGCCAGCATATATCGTATTGTCGATGATGAGTAATATCTTGGTCTTAGGTTCGTATCACAAAGTTGTTTCCGTTTCATTAGCGTGGCCTTTGGAGTAGACCTGTAAGCAAGCAATGCGTTAAAATAATACGATAAAATAAAGTGAATTCCCTGATAGGATAAAAACTTGCCATTGAGGCACTCCGCGCGTAGCTAGGCACTGTACTAGGCCCTGAGAAGGGATGTAAAAACAAACAAACCATAAAAACAGTCTTTGTCCTCAAGGAGCAGATCCTAACTTGGAAGGTAAATTAATGTAGTCAAAAAAGCACTTCTAGTTGTAGGACAAGCACCTAAGGACTGTGCAGAAGAATTCAGAGGACAGAGGCCTTCCTTGCCAAGAGGGTCGCAGCTTCTGGGGGAAGTGGCATTTGAACGGGGCCCAGAAAAAATGGGTACAAAGGGCACAGGGAATACCAACAGGGGAAGGATATCTAACAGTTTGAGAAGGAGGAAAGCAGTAAAGTGTGTTTGGGGGATCATAGGAGCTAGGTAGGGGAGGCAGGGGCCCAAGTCTATGTGAGGGTCTCAGATGCCTGGCCCAGTACTTTAGATTCTCTCCTAGGGCAGGGGATGATACCACCCTCTTAGGAAGATGGCGGCAGGCCTGGATGTCCAGCAGGGAGACTCTGGAGCAGGGATAGCACAGGGTATCCCTGTAGGATGTTCTTTTTTTCGTTTTTTAAACATGTTTATTTATTTTGAGAGAGAGAGAGAGAAGGGGCAGAGAGAGAGAGGGAGAGAAAGAATCCTAAGTGGGCTCCATGCTCAGTGTGGAGCCCAATGAGGGGCTTGATCTCAAGACTGTGAGATTATGACATGAGCCGAAATCAAGAGTCGGACCGACTGAGCCGCCCAGGCGTCCTTCCCTGTGGCGTGTTCTTACTGGGGACATTGCCCTTTGGTTAATCAGGGTTGTGGAGACGTTTACCTCGATAGGGCTTTCTCTGGGAAGCCTTTGCTCAACTCCTACCGTCCCACACCTCGGCCAGGTAAGAGGCATCTCCAGTGTGTTTTCTGTACTGCTTCTTAAAGACTGAGCAAGCCTTCAGTTCTAGCTATAGAATCTCTTGGAGGGCCAGTCTTGAAGTAACACAATAGCCGTGACTTCCCTTTGCTAGTTCTTCCTGCTTCTTGTGTTCCAGAACCTTCCTCCAGGGGAATCATTTGGCCGTCTGGGCATGCAGGACTGCCGGAACGATGGAAACTTTAAATGTTTTTATTATTTTTTTAAAAAGTTATTTTGAGACAGAGAGGGAGAAAAAAAGCACGAGTGGAGGAGGGGCCGAGACAGAGGGAGACAGAGAACCCCAAGCAGGCTCCACACCGTCAGCACAGAGCCCGACGTAGGTCTCGATCTCACCAGCCATGAGATCATGACCTGAGCCGAAAACTAAGTTGGACGCTTAACCACTTGAGCCACCCAGGTTCCCTAGCGACCGTGGTAACATTAACAGGTAGGTATGGAGAGTTATAAGAAGGCATGTCAGGGTGAGGGAAGGGACCTCATTTGTTTTGTTTCCTTCTGTAATTCTTAGTGCTGAGCACAGCGCCTGATCCGTCTGGGTGCACGGTAAATATTTATTAAATGAGTGGATGAGTAAGCCCCCATCCAGACTCAGGCAGAGTTGTCTCCCTTCTCCCTTCTGTTTACACACTGCCCAGGAAGGGCACCTGAAGCCCAGGCTCGAATTTCTCAATGATTCCTCCCCTGCACACCATTACCCATATTTCCAACTATTAGATAAAGCTTTTGGAAAAGTGGTCAGTCGCGTGACCACCTCCCTTGAGAATGTCCTCAGTGCTTATGAAGTTAGCAGCTCCAGGTGAATTAAGATGTCAGTAGCAGGGTCCCTGATGTGACCTGCTTTCAGGAGGAGGCCTCAGTGATTGTGATGCACGGTGAAGTCTAAAGTTCCTGTGCTCCCATTGTGAGATTTGTGATTGATTTTAGGAGCTAATTGGTATGTCTGTCTGTCTGCCTGTCTGTCTGTATATATGTTTCTATCTGTCTATCCTGTGTCAAAAGGCCTGAATAAGAAGAAGGCGTTGTTGAGACAATCAGCAATCCTATGACCTTAACGTGTAACGCCACTGGCATCCCAATTCCCACGATACCATGGTTAAAGAACCACAGAGAAGTCTGAAACCCAAGGGACCCCATTGTCAGATTTGTGACTGATTCAAGGAGCTAATTTAAGATAGATCATTGTTGGTGAAACTTCTGTGCAGGCTTCAAGTGATTCTCTTTGTTTGTACTTCTTATCTTTATCATCACTTCGCATCTCTCTTTTTTTAAAAAAGTTTGTTTATTTCAGTAACCTCTGCACCCAACGTGGGGCTTGAGCTCACAACCCCGAGATCAAGAGTCACATGCCCTTCCAACTGAGCCAGCCAGGTGCCCCTCACTTTGCATATTTCATAAATTTTCCTTTGAGGAGTACAGATGAGAAGACTGAGTCAAACACTTGTTACTAAATAAAATTTCCTCATTTTTGTCCTTTTATAGGAGCCTGAGGAAAGGCTCTGATTTCCCAACCTCTAGCTGAACATTTTATCCATTAGACCGCTGGTCGCTAATCAAAATTCCTTATGAACTGAGAGTTGGGAAACGTTGCAATTAGATCATTTTGCTGTTTATGAAATGATGATTGAGTAGGGGATCAGGGGAGGATGGGTCGTTGATCAGCCTTGGCCTTTATGGAGGTTTCCAGACCTCTTCTAGTAACGTGGGCATGATGGGATCCTTCCTAAATTCAGAGCCAAGAGAGACCTTTAAAGATCATCTAGGGCAGGGTCAACTATTCAGTTTACAAATGGGGACAACTGACCTCGCCAGGGAGGGCTACAGTGACTCCCACCCCATACCAGGTTCCGGTCCATTGTTTACTTCACTGCACCACCCTTAGTTATATTTCGTATGACCTTTTAATTAATACGCTGATGATCGAGTGCGGCTAGGAAACTTGTATTGTGAAAGCCACTCTGGCAGGGCTCTCTGTCTTTACTGCCTCGTGTTTATTGGCGGGGGGGCTGTTTGAGCGGTGCACTCGGGGAGCATAGGTCATCCCTAGCCACCACCCGCCTTCAGCCACCGGCCCAAGTGGGCTACTTGAAGTTTCCTTTCTATCCTCTCTGGCCTCTGGACTTTTTATAGTTTAATACCTTCCTTATCCTTCCAAGTTGGGGTTAAATGCCCCTCCCCAGAGTTCTCATTTTAGACTCGCCACGGGAATTGTCAGTTTCTGTCTGTCCGCCCGCTAGACTACAAACCCTTGAGTCGCGTCCCAACGGGGTCTCTTTCCCAGGGACGTGTGTAAGAATCTCCATCACTGCACGCGTGGGTTAATAAGCCATAGTCAACGTTACACCATACTTTTGTATTCTTTAACGAAAGAATTATTTTTGTCATACGGTTATACTATGGGAAGGAAAGGTCAAAACAGAACTCTGGAGGAGTGGTTTCATTCTATGGGGCATTCCTCAAAGAAGTGTAGCATATAAATAAGTGAACACTCCTCCTCATCTGTACCTATGACTGTAGTGTCTCAGGCATCAGTGGCAAGCACGAGGGGATCCAGGTTTAAGTTTTTGTTTTTAATGTTTATTTATTTGTTTTGAGAGAGAGAGAGCAAGCGAGCAGGGGAGGTGCAGAGAGAGGAAGAGAGAGAGAATCCCAAGCAGGCCCTGCGCTGTCCGCACAGAGCCCGACACGGGACTCGAACCCATAAACGGTGAGATCACGACCTGAGCCGAAACCAAGAGTTGGACGCTTACCCGGCTGAGCCACCCAGGCCCCCCCACCCCCAGGTTTAAGTTTTGACTTTCCCAATAAGTGACTTTGAGCAACTTAGCTCTTTTTAGCTTTTGGTAAATGAAATAAAGGAGTTAATTACGTTAGGTGATCTTTAAGGTCTCCGCAAGCTCTGGCACTTTCTGAGCTGTGATTTATTTCAATAGACAGTGGTAGTGATTACCTTCCTTCTACAACATTCTCATTTAAAAAAAAAAGTTTTTTGAAGTTTACTTATTTTTGAGAGAGAGAGAGACAAAATCTCAAGCAGGCTCCATGCCATCGGCACAGAGCCCCACGTGGGGCTCGAACTCAAGAACCACGAGATCATGACCTGAGCCGAAACCAAGACTCAGATGCTTAGCCGACTGAGCCATCCAGGTGCCCCTGGAACTGGAGGTTCGAGCCCCATGTTGGGTGTAGAGATTACTTTTAAAAAATAAAATCTTCACAGGCGTCCGGATGGCTGATTCAGTTACGTATCCAACTCTTGATTTCGGCTCAGGTCGTGATCTCACGGTTCACGAGGTCGAGCCTCACATTGGGCTCTGCACGGATGGTGCGGAGCCTGCTTGGGATTCTGTCTACCTCTCTCTCTCACCCTCCCCCGCCCTCAAAATAAATAAATAAGCATTCAAAAAAGAATTTAAAAAACCAATTACAGGCAAATGCCCCCTTATTGAGGCATTCTATTCTTTTTCAAAAATAGTAAATTGAGCAGTAGGATATTACACAGAGAAGGGTTCATAGACTCACTGGACTAAAGGGGGCCTGGATGGCCACCCAGTACCCATGCCCCAATTCTGGTGAGAACCGATATGGAAGCCATCCGGGATCATGAATTATTATCTTCATCTTAAATATCTTTTAGGAGAGTCCAAAGCCTCCTTCAGGAGTTTCCAGGCAGATCTTTCTGCAAAACAATCCCAGATTCCTCGAAATATAGCCCGGCGTGCTATTCTCTTTCTGTTGTTACCTGACTGCAGGCACACTGGGTGTCCATCTCAGTGGAATAATCCTGCAGTTTTTGAAGCTTTTGTGTCCAAACCTTGGTTTTAGACATTTAAAACAATCTAATTCCCTCTCTCTCTCTCTCTTCTTTTCCAGTCTCTTGGTTGGATATAATAGTGTTTGTTTCTATGATTCCCAACACTGCCCCAAACCCCCACATATGGCACATATTATATAGTATGTTTTCTATTTACCCTCCTCCTCCTAATAGTAATAGAGGCCCTGGTTGCAAATTTCTCATTCTTCTTGAAATCCCGGGCTTTCTGGACACGAGTACCCAATTTTGTGTTTAAGTGTGACTATCTGAAATTGGAAGCTTATGGGAAAGTTGGGGGCAATGTTAGATCATTAAGAAAATCATGTGCTAAACCACGTGGGAGCCTCTTAAATACAAGTTTGGTGGTCATGACCCTGGCCAGAAGGGGAAGCCTGTGATGTCACCCCTTCCCCAAGTCCCAGTTTCACGGGTAGTATCTCTGAATGGAATTGTCTGAGGGAGATTGTTCCTTGTGAAAAGTTCACATGATGGAGTTTGAAGAGCTTGCTTCGCTCAGAGCCCAGCAGGACGGAGTGGTTTGGAATGCAGCATTCAGAGCGTTCTGTTTGGCTGAAAGCTGTCACAGGGAACAAGTACTTAGCAAACAGCATGAACGAGGATTTGAACTAGAAAACGAGAAGGGCCTTGACGACATTGTAATAGTGGCTTGTCTCCTCGAAAACTGCTCACGAGTACACAAGGAGGTGGTGAAGAAGACTAGGGAAATACATAAATACATTTGGGTCTCATTCCGAACAACCCGGCGTAAGAGTGTCCTAATATGGGTAAAGTTTGAACAGAGGTTACTGGGTCACTTGTGACCACCTGCACTTTACTATATCTGATCGATTTTTACCTCTTTGAAGGCAGTAGCCGCAGACTAAGTCTGTGCCTACAGGATGTCCGTACAACCTGTGGAAAATAGATCGATCGATCAGCTGCTTCGTCTGTTTTCACAATGCCAGATGCCTGGGGCGAATGTTTTCGTTTTTATATTTCACTGAATTAACTGAACAGACCTGTTGATACTGCTTTTGGCTTTTCACGTTTTAAGTGGAATTACATGTAATTGAACAGGGCCGCTCTCTCAGTATTCACATTCCCTTTCCTTAAAAATCGGTTCTTCCTATGCTTTTTTAGATTGAGGTATAATTGATAAACACAACTGAAAGATATTTCAAGCGTACAGTGTAATAATTTGATGTACTTATACATTTTAAAAGGATCCCCCCCTTCCCGTCTAGTTAGATGAGTTCTTCCTATTTCTTCAAGTCTCTTTTTAATACTCCCTGTTTCAGGGCTGTCTGTGCCTTCCACGTGGCACTGAAATCTTCGCGGATGCTAAAATGTACCCACCGCAAGGGTGTGCAATGGTCGACGACTGTTATGACGCCGTCTCCAGGGGCCCCGCCACAGGAGCCTTCCTGCTCCAGGTGAAACCTGGATACAAGGCGGTATTTATTACAATGAAGGTTAAGTTTATGCCTGATTCTGCCCTGTAGCAGCTAGCCCTCTAGCAGAGATCCAGTAGTTGCTATATAAAGGGCCGAGAGAGCACAGTGTCTACCCTCAATACATGTTAATCGACTCAGTGGAGAGCTTTAGGGTTGTGTATGGACGTACCCTGGTTCATTGACTTCAGCTTAAAAAGAGATCAAATCCAATTAGACAACCTCTTCCAAATTCAATTCACTCCGACAAACATCGTTAGGGTACAAGACACTGTGCTACCTCATGCAAAGCATTTGGATTTTATGTTACCTTTTCAGTGTGTTGTGGCCTCATGTCAGCACGAGGGAAGTTGGCAAATATTGGGGTTTTGTTCTGAAACTTCAAGAATGCCCGTTCTCATTGTACCTCTTGCAAATTTTGTAATTCTCTTCTCGGCTTGGAAGGCCTTCATCTGGAACCGCTATTCCGTGCTCAGATGCAGGCTCAGATGTTTTGAAGATGAAGACATAGCCTCGTATCAGTGCTTTGTGTCATAGCCCTTTGGTTGTCGGGGTTCCTGTTGGTCTCAAGAGCAGTTGGTGGATGTGCTAATTGTTTGCATTTAGGTTGTTTTAATGATACATTCTCTTGGCGGGGGGCGTTCCAATTTTAGTGCTGACCAGTGGAAATATAATGCAAGCCACATATGTAATTGTAAATTTTCTAGTAGCCACATTAAAAAAATAAAAATAAAAAGGGGCCCCTGGGTGGCTCAGTCAGTTAAGCGTCTGACTTCCGCTCAGGGCACGATCTCACGGTTCTTGAGCTCGAGCCCCGTGTCGGGCTCTGTGCTGACGGCTCGGAGCCTGGAGCCTGCTTCTGATTCTGTGTCTCCCTCTCTCTCTGCCCCTCCCCAGCTCTCTCTCTCTCTCAAAAATAAATACACATTAAAAAAATTTTTTTAATAAAAAACAAATAAAATAAAAAGAGGGGCACCTGGGTGGCTCAGTCGATTAAGTGGCTGACTTCGGCTCAGTTCACGATCTTGGAGTTTGTGAGTTCAAGCCCGGCATCAGGCTTGCTGCTGTCAGTACATAGCCCGCTTCAGATTTCTACCCTCCTCTTTCTTTGTCCCTCCCCTGCTCGTGCTCTCCCTCTCAAAAATACATAAAACATTAAAAAATAATAATAAAAAAAGAAAAAGAAAAAGGTGAATTAATTTTAATACTATATTTTATTTAATGCAGCATATCCAAAATATTTTCATTTCAACATGCAACTATAAAAA